>NC_089810.1:41748092-42048092 GCF_029633855.1 Hoplias malabaricus
TAAAGAGAGAGAGAGAGAAGGCTAGGGCACAAATGTAACCTTGTAAGGGAAAAAAGGGTCTGTGATTATCATAAAATTAATTGCCACCTTTATTACATAATGTGAATATAGACATTTTTGGGTGCGAGGGGAAACCTTTGCTCTGCTCTAAGAGGGATGTGATGCATGTGGCTTAATTATCCAGCACAGTCTAATCGCGCTGTAGTCCACGGCTTTCTTTCGCTGTTTTTTTTTTTGTAATTATGCGTTTTTATGGGCGCATTAACAGAGCGGGCAGTCACGCCGGACACTGGGGAGCTGTTTGGGAATCCTTGTTTTCCTCACCTCTCTTTCTCCAATTAGCCCGAGCGATGCCGGCTGAATCGGGAGGACGTTAAAGCGCGTGGAAGTGAAAGAATAAAAGAGGAAACAAAGCCTGAGAGGTGCTGTGATGGGCAATTTTTCACACTCCATCCTGACCCTGAGAAGACAACAGAAAATGTCTGGGTGTCTAATTATACTGCAGAGAAACAGCTGACTCAAACTCAGAGAGGTGGAAGTCAAAGGTGGGGTCTTAGGATCACTGTAGGAGAGAGAGAGAGAGAGAGAGAGAGAGAGAGAGAGAGAGAGAGAGAGAGAGAGAGAGAGAGAGAGAGAGGAGGAGAGAGAGAGGATAGGGAGAGATAGATAAAGAGATATGTGTAGAGAGAGAGAGAGAGAGAGAGAGATGTGTAGAGAGAGAGAGAGAGAGAGAGAGATGTAGAGTGAGAGAGAGATAAAGAGAGAGAGATGTGTAGAGAGAGAGAGAGAGAGAGAGAGAGATAGAGATAAAGAGAGAGAGAGATGTGTAGAGAGACAGAGAGACAGAGAGAGAGAGATGTGTAGAGAGAGAGAGAGAGAGAGATAAATAGAGAGATGTAGAGTGAGAGAGAGAGAGAGAGAGAGAGAGAGAGAGATAGATACTCTGAGTTTATTAGAGACTTGCCTCTAAAGCATTCTGAAGCACTCCCATTGGCTCATTTGTTAAGAATCATGTGCATCATGTCAGAGACACCGGCTGTGGTCAGATGATGAAGACAATTAATAATTAAAAGTCATTTAAAGGTGTGTTGTTGAGAGAGCAGTGACTGTCTGAGTGAGTTCACAGTCCCTGAGCAGAACTGAACCAAGCAGGTTATAAACATCACATGCTGGGCTTCATTAATCTGAGCTCTTATGTTAATCACGATATAAAGTTCATTTGAGAGTTTACACGTTACAAAATGGTGGCTTTGTTGCAAACTGCAGTTTACGTTATAAGAGCATCCTTTGGGATTTTCAAGGTCAGACTATTGTAGCGTTGCTTTTATCGCTCTGGGTCAAAGGAACTCTCAGAACATCTCTCAGAACATCTCTCAGAACAAACCCCTGACAAGTGAAGACTCTGGAACTGTGTTCCCCTTTGTGGAAAAGGGAGGATGTGTCATGTCTACAGTTGCTGAGGACTCTACAGACACTGACTTTCAGCTAGAGACAGGTGAGTTCACGTAGGCAGCCATGTCCTGGTGTGTAGAGAAGAGGGAAGGTTACGGTCCGACCCCAGAGTCGGCAGGTCATGATTGAAGTGCCCTTGAGTGAGGCGCCTAACCCCCTACTGCTCCCTGGGTGCCATGCTAGGGCTGCCCACTGCCCCCTAGTGTTCACTACTGTGTGTAAATGTGTGTCACTGCACGGATTGGGGTTAAATGTGGATAAACAATTCCTTTGGGTGCAGCACAGTGGTCAATAAAGTGATTCTGATCCAATTCTAATTACAGACACAGTGCTGGTCGAGTAAATCAATGGCCTTTATGATGTTTAAAGGTCTTTAAAAGGCTTATACACTTTTTCCCATTGTTGAAAATGTCCAGAGTCAGTTGAGACGCACAGTGATGAAAACTAAAGAAACAGTATCGCCTTCCTCCAGCAGCTCTGAGAAGCACCCCCCAACACTTTCCCCAGCCTCCTGTCTCTCCAGGCGTGGGAGCCGTGTTTCCCCAGAGACGCCAAAGATCAGTGCTGGAACTGGGACTGGAGTTGGTTTGAGCAAAAAAACTCACAGCGGTTCTGACCTCGGCGTCGACTCGCATCTCTTTAGTCTCAGTAGGAAAACAGAGGAGGGAGATTAAGACCCTGGGGCTAACTTGGATTCTCCATCGTTCTCAGCTCCCCCCTCATCCCCACCGCCCCCCCACCCCCCCCGGCCCAGCACTGGGTGTGTCTCGGTTGCCATGGTGATGTGGAGAGCAGTGGATCCACGCCCGAGGCGGCGGTCAGCGATGGTGTTTTCTTTCTCGCTTCGCACTCTTTGTCTCGGGCTCCCAGAGAAAGGAGAGACTTTAACACTTCATTCAGGTCTCAGTCTCAGAGGCTCACAGGGGTTATGACCACAGCTCTCTACTCCACTGCAGCACTGCCCTCCTGTCCAGAATTAAGACAGACTCGAATGCACAAGTGTCTCACGCGTTTGCGAGTGTTTATACCCGTGCCTTAGTGTCTGCGTCTGTCTGCAATTACACCATCACACAACTAGGGCTGAATCTCAAATATCCCCCTATAGTGCACTATGTAGGGTGTAGGGTACTATTTGGCACACTGAAGCTTTACTGCTTTATACTCTTCAGCTACTCAACAGTGGGGTCTAAGATCCGCCATGCTCTCAATGCCAAGCGTTGGCCAGAGGGGTGTAAAGGCCTCCTGTGTTAGAAATGGTCTAAAATCCAGAGCAATCACGATCTCTAATCATTTGGATTCACTTTTTTTTTTTTTTAATTCAACACTAATTTTTCAAAAGCAGAACCACATCTCACTAAAGTTCACATGTCCGAACACCATCAAATCCTCACACACATGTTCCAACATCAAGGATAATGCCTTCCCAGGGCAGTGAAGTGCACCGTAATGTCTCATGTCCTTGGGAATGCTCTAACGTTGGAATGAAGACAGAGCTGGTATGTGCATGTGCTCTGTAAGAACACCAACCCCTCATATCCATCCAAGAATGAATGTACCCTACTCTTCCCTCCCATAGGCAAGGACACCCATTTTTCTCCGCTGTTTCCCCGTGCTGACCTCATCACTGGCCACTAAGCACCACACACATCACAGCGTAATGTTGCCCAATTACGGCATTGAGGGCTGCATCCAGTTCACAGCCAAGGAGACGAGCACCAAAACACTCAGAGAGGCTGGGGGTTGCATCACATCACCTGGAGGCAAATACAGCCACAGAGAAAGGACATGTGTAGGGCAATGGGCAGTGCTACACACACACACACACACACACACACAACCTGCTTTCATAGCTTGTTAGGATACAGAGTCCTGTGCACACACCTAAAGGTTATTATAAGAGTTATTATATAAAACAATGAATCTTCTCAGAAAGTCTGGCACTTGTTAAAAAAATAATTAACACCAATATGAATACAGTAAAAATAAATGTATCTGTGCTGTGAGCGAGTGAGGAACTAAGTGTGATTCCTGATCATATGGATTTGTTCATTCTGCAGTGAAGTATTTATTAACCTCTGACACTAGGCACTGGACGATCACCTCAAATAACCCTGGACTAACACTGGACCAGGAGAGAGAGGGTTAAACCACACATATATACACACACACACAGGAATAATAGGATTAGTGTTTATTCTAATCCTGGAGGGCACCCCAGTGCTTCACAGGGCGACACACACTCACACATTCGCTCACACACTCACACTTCACAATCTCCAACCCACCTACCAACGTGTGTTTCTGGAGTGTGGGAGGAAACCGGAAAAGGAAGAACACACCACACTCCCCACAGACAGTCACCCGGAGGAAACCCACGCAGACACAGAGAGAACACACCACACTCCTCACAGACAGTCACCCGGAGGAAACCCACACAGACACAGAGAGAACACACCACACTCCTCACAGACAATCACTCTCCTCCAAGCGTGTAGAGCTGGTGAATTTCTTGGAGGAAGCATGTGCTTCAAACACGCCCTATCTCTCTCTCTCTCTCTCTCTCTCTCTCTCTCTCTCTCTCTCTCTCTCTCTCACACACACACAAACACACACACAAACACCCTCTGGCTCCTGTTTTATTGAGCTGATGTAAGTCCTGCGTGTGGGCGGACTGACCAGCAGAGCGGCGATGATCTCAATAAGCACAGCTGACCCCAGACACTGCGATCGAAACTCTCTCTCTCTCTCTCTCTCTCTCTTTCTCTCTCTCTCTCTCTCTCCCCATCTCTACTTATCTCCAAGCAATGATACGCATGCACTCTCTGATCTAACCTAGCTCGTCTCCCTCTCTCTCTCTCTCTCCCGGTCTCGCTCGCCCACCCTCTTGTCCCCCCCAGCCCCCACGTTTGCCGAGTGTTTGCGGGAATGAGGAGAGTGTATTTGCTTGTCAAACACAGGTCTGTGGCTTCCTGCCTCTGGAGACTGTGTGGTCTGCCGTGTCTCATTGTGGTTTTATTACAGCGCTGCCGCTCTTGACCGATTAACCCCACAGTGTCTGGAATGTCTTCACATCATTACCAGCCCCTGCTACACATGGAGCTCCCCACCATTAAAGCCGGCGGCCATGCGGCGAGGCGGCAGCCGAGATCTGAGGGAGGCGCATTTCTGTGTGTGGAAATAGCCCAGGGGTTTGTACTTGCGCTAATAGCTGAAGTAAAAACAAAGCGCCTGTTGTGGAGCTTCAGTAACGAATGAATTATTAAGATCAGAGGGAGTAGAGAGCATCAAGTCGGTGCACATTTTTCTTAGAGACACCTGCCTTGTGTTGACACTGACGGGTCACTTTAGGAAAGGCAAGGCATGGCTGGTTTATTTTGAGAGCACCTTTCATACAGTTAAATAGTGCCATTAAACAATAATACACTCATTGTGTGAGTTATTGGAGCTGATGTGCTGCACTAGACACAAGGCCATGGGCTGAGTCCCGAAGGCCAATGTCTCACATTACAGCACAGCCCCCGAGTGTGTTACTGTGATTACACCACAGTTAGTTATTACAATTTATTGCCATTTATTTATCATCAATATTCCTCCAGGTGAAACACTTCCATTTCTTCACACATTCCCTTTGCTCTTCTTGACCAAACTCTCAATTTGAACTGGTTCCATTCAGGATTTTTGTGCTGTCCAGCAACACCCCACCCCCCCAACTGTAACCCTTATCCAGGCAGGAACACACCCTGGAGGGGTCACCAGTCCTTCACAGGGTGATACACACTCACACACTCATACGGACACTTTTGAGTCCCCAATCCACCTACCGACGTGTGTTTTTGGAGCGTGGGAGGAAACCGGAGCACCCGGAGGAAACCCACGCAGACACAGAGAGAACACACCACACTCCTCACAGACAGTCACCTGGAGGAAACCCACGCAGACACAGGGAGAACACACCACACTCCTCACAGACAGTCACCTGGAGGAAACCCACACAGACACAGGGAGAACACACCACACTCCTCACAGACAGTCACCTGGAGGAATCCCACGCAGACACAGGGAGAACACACCACACTCCTCACAGACAGTCACCCGGAGGAAACCCACTCAGACACAGAGAGAACACTACTCAAGTAAGCCTTGAGTAGAACAGAGCTAGATGGTGGTGGTGTGAGAAACTTTAAATAAATCACATCGCCGCCAAAGCCCTAATACAACTCCCCTCTAAACCTCCACATCCCCCACCTCCTCTAATCCTGCTTTAACCACGCACAGGTTCAGAAGACGTTTATAAATATCTAATCGAAAGGGTATTGATTACATATTCAACCCTTCTTCTGTTCGCCGCCTTCTCTGTCGGCACAAGGCTTGATACGAGCTCAGAAAAGTGAGTAAAGCTGCGCATCTTTAACGCTCCATGCTCTGGGACAGTGGAGAGAAAGGCAGTAATTGTGGATGGAGCCCAGCAGGGATGTGGGCAGGGCATTTCTCCATCGCTCAAACCATCCTCCACTGGACGACAAGCTTGGCATGGCCCCAGGCTATGGAATTAAAAGCAGCGCTGTCTGTTTGCATTATTAGACATCAGGTGCTGTGCGGCGGCACATTGCTTGGCTCTCGGACGCCCTGCTCCAGGCTTTCTGACCCTAATTGAAAGCCTTAAGTTCTGTTGGATGCTGCAGCCTTGAGCAACCGCCAGGCAGAGAGAAAGAGAGAGAGAGAGAGAGAGAGAGAGAGAGAGAGAGAGAGAGAGAGAGAGATAATTCCCTGTACAGTGTAGGAACACATTTGTCTGGTCTCATATTTCTCTGGAACTGGACTAGACTCAAGACAACAGCTCATTTGACTCCATTAGAGTCTCTTCAGAAAGACGACAAACATCTACAGTTTCCTACTCAAATCTAAACCCTGAAACACAATCAGATTTTGTATTTTTGGGCGGCTATGTCCCATTAATATAGTTAAACCTTCACCCTCATGTTGCCTAGCAACAGTGCTCACTGTTAATGGACTACATTGTGTGGTGGAAGGATAGTTCATTATTTTTTATTATTAATTTGAATGTACGAACTGAACTCTGATGGTTTTACATTATTTTATATTGACAGCCATTTTGTAAAAAGCAGTAAGCTACGAGAGGATGTGAGTTACATCAAATCTTTAAACTTTAGGGCTCTTGAAAGACACATTTTTCAAGACCACCACATGGTTAACATTTTCGGTCTGGTCTTGACAAGCTTAAAAACCCCTGCTGAAGGTCGTGGGATGGACTCCTAATGATTAGTATCTACAGAGCTACATCACCGAGGGCTGGGAATCAAGAATAATAACGATGCTAAAAGGTGAAGCCCTTTATCCCTTAAATACAAAACATCACATGCTCACTAAGCTCCGTAATCCCGGGGCCTGATTCGCAGATGAAACCCCCACCCCTGCGGCCGGCAGCGGGGACAGCGCTGGGAAGAATAAAGCCCCGCTTATCCAAACTGGAATTATGAGGAAAGAACAAATTAAGAAGCCTCAACTCATTAGCTCGCCGTTAATTTGACGCCGCTCCTGGAGTAATCCCCAAACTCCGCTGCTCTGGTTAATTACCCCACAGCCAGGGGCCGAACGCCACACACCACCCAGACTCCACCACACGCCGAGTTCTCCATTGTTTTTCCCATTATTCCCAACACTTGTCAAGAGCCAACCCTTCAGCCTCGGCACATGCGCCGCAGGGAGAGTGTTTCAGTGAGTTCTTAAACCTATTCTAATATTTCTAACGTTGTAAGGCTATATATATATATATATATTGTTTATTGTTTTTACATTTTCTTAGATCCTCTTAGATTTAATTAAATTATAATTTGCACATTTTTTAAGTAAAATGACCTTATATTGTAGGCACATCATTTAACTGTCTGTCATAATACCGTAAGGAATTTCAGTTCATAAACAAACTTACAACTAAACAATGTTAACATATTTTAAGCTAAATATAATTCATATTGACTGCATTTGAAATTATTTTACTTCCTAAAACACTGGTTACACACAAGCAACGTCTTCAGAACCACAGGGTTCATGTGTTTTTTTTTTTTAAATTATAAATGAATAAATAAATAAATAAATAAATAAATAAAATCCCAGGGTTCCTACCATGTTTACGGAATGTTGTTCACTCTGTGCAAACACACTCTGAATAAATCAAACCCTAATCCAGTTCAGGGTCACGGTGGGTCCAGAGCCTACCTGGAATCATTGGAACACACCCTGGAGGGGGCGCCAGTCCTTCACAGGGCAACACAGACACACACATTCACTCACACACTCACACCTACGGACACTTTTGAGTCACCAATCCACCTACCAACGTGTGTTTTTGGAGCATGGGAGGAAACCGGAGCACCCGGAGGAAACTCACGCAGACACAGGGAGAACACACCACACTCCTCACAGACAGTCACCCGGAGGAAACCCACGCAGACACAGGGAGAACACACCACACTCCTCACAGACAGTCACCCACAGGAAACCCACGCAGACACAGGGAGAACACACCACACTCCTCACAGACAGTCACCTGGAGCAGGAATCGAACCCACAACCTCCAGGCCCCTGGAGCTGTGTGCCTGCGACACCTACCTGCTGCGCCACCGTGCCGCCCACAGTGTAGACATGTTAGGAATAATTTGGACCTAGTTTGAGAAGCTGTCGTTTGTCAAATGACATTTCTGAAGGAATATACTGTATCTTTGTTAAGGAATGCCGTTCTCCAGTTCCTTAGTGGAACTACAGTGGCACTGGGCTTCATTTGTATGGAGACTGCATGCTGCGTCTGTTTGGTTCCTGCTCATATATTTTTGAGCCTCTGAAGGAAATCTGAGCATTCGGCATCTAAAGGAGCATAAAGACCTTTGATGGCACAAGAAAGAAGAATCTTCTTTTCTTTCTTTTCTCTGTCTCCATCTCTTCATTTGCACATTCAAGACTCCCCCTCCCCTCGTGTCTGGGAGCTCTCTCTCTCTCTCTCTCTCTCTCTCTCTCTGATTGGGCAGAATGCAACAAATCAAGTCACATTTCTTTGCTTTTCATCCTGCTCACCTGGTTGCCAGATCCATGTATTTTACTCTCCCTCATGCTAATGAACTCTGCTCCATTAAAACCTAATGGCATTAGTCACGGAACAGACGGGGACCAACGTGGAAAAGCAGAAACGAGCCCCTCACACTCAGGATTCGAGACATGGCCCGGGCTCCTTTTGATCAGGAATATTTCAGATTATATTTCTATAAACCCTCATGCACAGCTCATAGCAGCTCTTCAGCTTTAGAGCACTACCCTGAATCCCTTCAGAACCAGAGCGAGAGAGAGAGAGATCAGTGATCACTCTCAGGCAAATATATATATATATATATATATATATATATATATATATATATATATATATATATATATATATATGTATATATAATAATAATAATAATAATAATAATAATAATAATAATAAATAAATAATATTATATATAAATAATAAAAATAATAATTTCCATTATCAATTTGTATAGATTGGGGTGGCACAGTGGAGCAGCAGGTGGTGTCTCTGTCACTGCTCCAGGGACCTGGTGGTTGGGGGTTCAAATCCCGCTCCGGGTGACTGTCCGTGAGGAGTGTTGTATGTTCTCTCTGTGTCTGTGTGGGTTTCCTCCGGGTGACTGTCTGTGAGGAGTGTGGTGTGTTCTCCCTGTGTCTGTGTGGGTTTCCTCCGGGTGACTGTCTGTGAGGAGTGTGGTGTGTTCTCCCTGTGTCTGCGTGGGTTTCCTCCGGGTGACTGTCTGTGAGGAGTGTGGTGTGTTCTCCCTGTGTCTGCGTGGGTTTCCTCCGGGTGACTGTCTGTGAGGAGTGTGGTGTGTTCTCTCTGTGTCTGCGTGGGTTTCCTCCGGGTGACTGTCTGTGAGGAGTGTGGTGTGTTCTCCCTGTGTCTGCGTGGGTTTCCTCCGGGTGACTGTCTGTGAGGAGTGTGGTGTGTTCTCTCTGTGTCTGCGTGGGTTTCCTCCGGGTGACTGTCTGTGAGGAGTGTGGTGTGTTCTCCCTGTGTCTGCGTGGGTTTCCTCCGGGTGACTGTCTGTGAGGAGTGTGGTGTGTTCTCTCTGTGTCTGCGTGGGTTTCCTCCGGGTGACTGTCTGTGAGGAGTGTGGTGTGTTCTCCCTGTGTCTGCGTGGGTTTCCTCCGGGTGATCCGGTTTCCTCCCATGCTCCAAAAACACACGCTAGTAGGTGGATTGGAGACTCAAAGTGTCTGTAGGTGTGAGTGTGTGAGTGAATGTGTGTCATCCTGTGAAGGACTGGCGCCCCCTGCCGGGTGTGTTCCTGCTTTGCATCCAGTGACTCCAGGTAGGTTCCAGACCCACTGCTTCCCTGAACTGGATAAGGGTTACAGACAATGGATGAATTAATGAATGACTATATAGTTTTTTTTTTTTGCTTTTTTTTTTGTAAAAAAAACGGGGTTTTGCTCTTATTCTCATTTCGAGACAGACAGACAGACAGACAGACAGACAGTTATATAGATAAATGCAGATTGGAGGGTGTCTAGTTGTTTTAGATGATGACTATTTTGGTGACCAGTGACTACAAGAGCAGTCAGCGTCTGGGTCCAGTCTCTAGTCAAAAAAAATAAATAAATAAAATTCCCAAGGGTCCATAAGGGTCTACAATATGAGTTTGACTTTTACATGCGTCATAATGAATGACTCAGCTGTTCCAGCTCCAAAACAAAACACTCAGTAGCCTCTCGAATGAAGCCATTCTGAAATGTCCAGTGCCTTACGAGCACCTGCTGAAGACAGGCTGCGTGGGGCCATTCTAAAAGAACTGATTTCTGACCAATGCAACTCTGGTCAGAGAGCTACTTAGAGAGTCTTTCTTAGAGCCCGGAGAAAAGGGCACTCGATGGGCTCTGAGAGAGTCCTGCTCCTGTATAAGGATCGGCGTAAAAGCTTCCTGAGGTTAGATGGAGCACACATACCTTACGGTACATGAGGTACAGGTGGAGGCCTAGACCTACACACACACACACACACACACAAACACACACACACACACACATTACATTGACTTTGTCTTCTTTCCATTCCCAAACCAATCATAAGTTTGACCTCATGCAAAAGGAGACGCCACACACATGCTTCACACATTAAAAATCAGTCAGCGACAGCAACAACTGTAGCAGTACTTGACCAATGGTGACATGCGGTTGTGTAAATGATGCCATAGCAACAGCGTACAATACCGTGCCACAGCTCTAATTACAGCTGCACCTTCTTTCAACTGTTTCTTTCACGTTTGTGTTTGAATGTGTGGTGTCTCTCTAAAGCACAGACTCGTGTGTGGATTAAAGAAGTAAAGACCATGTGTTTGTGTTTATTACGAAGAGGAATAGCAGTGGTGTTTAAATTGTAAACTGTGGTTTGACAAAGAAAGTGTAAGACGTTTTTCTAGAAGCTAAATTCTGCCTCACATAGTTGCCTTTTTAAGGTGGTTGAGAAAGGTCAAACAAGAGGCATGTGAAAAACATCAATACCAGCCTCGTAATCTGACCCAGTTAAGGTGGGAATGCATACGTGAACATGAAAACATATTAAACATTTAAGGTGGAAGGGTGAAATCTATAAGGAAGGTAGCATCAGCCACATATAACCCTAGAAGCACCGAGAGCAGGTTTTTTGACTCCGAGCGCAGTGTTGGCGTTGGAGGGAGGTCAGCGGCACTTTGAATCAGTCATAGCATCTGACCGGCGTCTCTCTGCGCTCTGGTCTCAGTGGCTCAGAGAAGTATGAAGCCTCTAGTGTTAAGGTGGAAATGAAAATTCAGAACTGAAGCTGAAATAAGTGACGTTTGCGGTTGCTCCTCATTCTCCTTTTGCCTCTCCATCTGCTCCCTCTCTGCGTCTGAAACCGTTCCACCTCAGCGTCAATGCAGCACTCTGTCACTGATATTAGAGTCCAGAAAAAGTGTGAGTTTGTGTGTTTATTACCACTGTGGGCGTGAGCCGCGGTAACGGCTGGATTCAGTGTTTTTGAAGGCAGTCCACGCGGTCTGGAGAGGAAACCTAGAATGTGCACCTCCTATGGGAGGTGTTTCTGATAAAGTGGCCAGTACTGGGGCTAATGAACTGAAAAAGGCAGTGTATAATTGTCCACAAACTCATCTGAGTCTGAAGTTACGGATGTTCTAAGGCGATGAAAGCGGGACTCTTTGAAAGAGCCGCACAACAGGAGTTCCCTGAACTTGTTTTGATTCCAGTAATTGGAAAGTTCAATTCGAAAATATAAGAGAGACATGCATTGGCCTCTGTTTTCTGCCTTTATCTTTGTTTTGATCCGTATATTGATGGTGGCCGTTAACTTCCCACACAAACAAAACGTTACGAGCCCGAAGCCAGTCCTGGTCCAGGATGTGACCTTTAATCACGAGACGTGTTCCTCTTATAGTTCAGTTATAATCTAGACACGAATATGTAATGTAGACCCTGCACTAAGCAATTAAAGCTACATTTTCTGCTCTCTCTCTCTCTCTCTCAGCAGACGTTCTCAGGCCTCTGTATTAAAATCCCAATTATCTGGTTCATCTTTAAGGCCTCGGAGTGCCCACAGGCTCCTGACAACGGCCCACCAACGATTAATATCTGGTTCCTCAGAGGTCTTATGGTCACAATCTGACTGAAGATGAAGTGAGGGTTTGAGTGGAGAACGACTGGCTGGAGGGTGTGTGTGGTGAGGAGTATGGTGTGTTCTCCCTGTGTTTGCATGGGTTTCCTCCGGGTGACTGTCTGTGAGGAGTGTGGCATGTTCTCTCTGTGTCTGTGTGGGTTTCCTCCGAGTGACTGTCTGTGAGGAGTGTGGTGTGTTCTCTCTGTGTCTGTGTGGGTTTCCTCCGAGTGACTGTCTGTGAGGAGTGTGGTGTGTTCTCTCTGTGTCTGCATGGGTTTCCTCCGGGTGACTGTCTGTGAGGAGTGTGGTGTGTTCTCTCTGTGTCTGTGTGGGTTTCCTCCGGGTGACTGTTTGTGAGGAGTGTGGTGTGTTCTCTCTGTGTCTGCGTGGGTTTCCTCCGGGTGACTGTCTGTGAGGAGTGTGGTGTGTTCTCTCTGTGTCTGCGTGGGTTTCCTCCGGGTGACTGTCTGTGAGGAGTGTGGTGTGTTCTCCCTGTGTCTGTGTGGGTTTCCTCCGGGTGACTGTCTGTGAGGAGTGTGGCGTGTTCTCCTTGTGTCTGCGTGGGTTTCCTCCGGGTGACTGTCTGTGAGGAGTGTGGTGTGTTCTCTCTGTGTCTGCGTGGGTTTCCTCCGGGTGACTGTCTGTGAGGAGTGTGGTGTGTTCTCTCTGTGTCTGCGTGGGTTTCCTCTGGGTGCTCCAGTTTCCTCCCACAGTCCAAAAACACACGTTGGTAGGTGGATTGACGACTCAAAAGTGTCCGTAGGTGTGAGTGTGTGTTGCCCTGTGAAGGACTGGCGCCCCCTCCAGGGTGTGTTCCCGGCTTGCACCCACTGATTCCGGGTAGGCTCTGGACCCACCGCCGCCCTGAACTGTATAAACGTTACAGACAATGAATATTACGTACTGTTCCTTTCACCTTTATAGCGCTGTTCTGGAAACAAGACATTTTTAAGTTTAAAGGTTTGTAAATGGTATCAGAAAATGATAATGAAACTTGATGATGATGATGATGATGACATGACTGTGGGTGAGTGGTGAAAAGGAAGGACAAGGTCCCGTCCACAAATCTCTCGGCCAAGTTCACGGGGGCAGAGCGGATGCCTCACGAACTCTGTAATATATTCTCAAGCTTTCCTTTAATGTTTTATTTCAAACTGTTTTATAGAGTCAGGAACCACTCTCTAATGATCCAATGATGCCTTTGAACTCCTTTGAACTGTACGTCCCTTTGCCTCAGTGTGTGTGTGTGTGTGTGTGTGTGTGTGTGTGTGTAAAGTAAGTATAAGGTCAGCATAGCCATGTAGTGTGCAGTGATTAGCGTCTAGTTATCTTCTACACAGCCCTCAGTAATGACCAGCAGAGTGTGTGGGAATGTGAGCACCTGTCGCATGAATACGATTGGACACGGCATTGACAAACGACCCTCGCCTCTAACGTCCACTAATGACGGCCTGACCCTTACGCCACATGCTGCTCATTAGACCACTGCACTGAATTAGTCACGTGTCAGCTCTTTAAACTCCAAAAAGACCTGCCATTGTCGTTAAACTTACTTACGGCCTCAAAACGGAATTTAAAAAAAATGTTGCCAGGTAATTACTACGCTATTCATTATAATTACAGTGTAATAAGCAGGGCATAGTAACGATAATAACACAAAGGCTGCTCTAACTTACGTTTACAGATGGAACAATGCCGTTAGCTGTTCTCTGAAGTGAAATGGTGCACAGCAAAGAAACCCACTCTTAGGATTTACACTTTAAAGCACTGTGCAGGAGACTCAGGGCCCTAAGATAATGATAGATATTTAAACTAATGCCTCTCAGTGAGTGTGGGCCTGGTATAAAGCTATATATATATAAGATATTATATTAAATAAAATATATAAGAACTATATACTATAGACAGACAGATAGAGATAGATAGACAGATAGACAGACAGGTAGAGATAGATAGACAGACAGACAGACAGACAGACAGAGGATCAGACTGGAGTAATGTGATTGGGTTTATTCTAATGTTGGGTGTTGTTTGTTTGTTGTTTGTTTATTTGTTTATTAGGAAATAAACACTTACTGTTCAGATAAATAGCTTTTTTTTAAATCACAATCTCTGGTTCCTAAGACTGCTGCACAGTGCTGTGTGCTCCAGAGTCTGTAGATATCTCATATATTTAGTGACTTTAACACTTATTACAGACAAAGAAATTCAGTTTTTCACTTTCGCGGAGGTGTAGAGGCTGTTAGTGAAACTGATGCAAACTACCCATACCTTTCATTTCTAGACACTTAGGACAAGCAGATGTTCCCGTACGCTGGCGGTGTGTGTGTGTGTGCCCTAGTAAGTGTGCCTAAGTGTTGACTGGAAATCGATGTGGAATGAAAGCTACCCACCTGCATCATTCTTACACTGAAAGCTAGTTTAGTGTCTGGCTTTTCTGAGGAAAAGACGAGAAATCAGGCACAGCAAGAGTGCAGCAGTGAATAAACACACACCTGCGTCTGGAACCCAAATACACCCCCTGACACACACACACACACACACACACACACACACACACACACACACACACACAGATTCACGTCGTCTTGCACTACACACATCTATCAAAATGAAAGGCTGCCAAGTTTCATTTGTGAGCATGGCCTACTTGACAAATGAGGCACCACGAAACTCTGTGTGTGTGTGTGTGTGTGTGTGTGTGTGTGTGTTAGGAATGGGGGGGGGGGGTGACTGGCAGTAGACCCACACATCAGCCTTTTGAACCAATGCCAAGAGCTGTCTGGAGAGGTATAAAGCCTGAATTGCCGGCGCTGGAGATGTGACTAGCATCCATTTCCTCTGGGATGAGTCTGAGTGGTGTGTTTGATTCAGAAGTAATCACCAACACCAGCCACTGACCCGCACTGATTGTATATGTCTGTGGCTGCCATCAACTTCTCACAGCTATGTTCTGATGTACAGAGTTTTGCAGACGCATAGAAGCTGTAACTCGAGGTAAACAGAGACTGAAGTGATGGACTTTAGTTTCCTCCAGACTTGTGTTGTTCTAACCGTCTCCTCCAGCCCGGTTCTGAAGGTTCTAATGGTTCTGAAGGTTCTGAAGATCTGCTGAGAAGCTTATCTCACTCACAAGCAAGGAGCACATGGACAAGCAAGAAAAACTCAAGCACTTCTTTTTTCCCACCTGCTATTTCACAGGCTTTGTGTTCTCAGTTTAATGGGCACTCGAGAACCGGCCAAACCTCTCTCACTCTCTTCTCCCTCTTTATTCCCTCCATTTATCTATCTCTCTACCTAGCCCCTGTCTCTCTTCTATCTTCTCTCTCTCTTTCTCTCCCTCTTTATTCCCTCCATCTCTCTCTCTCACTCTCTTTCTCCCTCCCCCACGCTCTCTCTTCCCCCCTACCCCCGTCTCTCTTCTCTTTTCTCTCTCTTTCTCTCCCTCTTTATTCCCTCCATCTCTCTCTCTCTCTCTCTCTCTCCTCTCTCTCTCTCTCTCTCTCTCTCTCTCTCTCCCTCCCCCACACTCTCTCTTCCCCCCTAACCCCTGTCTCTCTCTCTCTCTCTTCTCTCTCTCTGTCTCTCTCTCTCTCTCTCTCTCTCTCTCTGTCTGTCTCTCTCAGTGTCTCTCTCTCTATCTCACCCCCTCCCCTCTCTCATTCTGATAATGTCTCCCTTGGCTCGTCTCTGGAGAAATCCACTGCTCTTACAGGATGGTGTTTAATGTGTCTCCGGATATGGAGAGTTTTAGTACGCATTTGTGAGGAAGTGGGGGTTTTATGACTCTGTTTATAGCAAGGTGAGTGTGTGTGTGTGTGTGTGTGTGTGTCTTAGAGGTTACGAGAGAACTGTTGATGACGGTTGTGCTGAGTGTGTTTGTGCTATCCCAGCGTGCCTTGTTATCCCTCACCGTTCCCACTGCCACTCCATCATCTCTGAGTGAGTGAGAGAGAGAGAGAGAGAGAGAGAGAGAGAGGGAGGAGTGAAAGAGTGTGCTGCTGATATCTCAGCTTGCTGTGCCTGACAGCTCCAGTGCTCGTGTGCAGTAGTATGCCCATCCCTATCTCCTCTCCTCTTTCTCCCGTCTTTTTCTCTTTCAAGCCCTCCCTCCTTCTCTGTCTCACATCTCCATCCACTACTTCTCCTGTTTTTGACAGATGGACAGAAGCGTTTCAGTAAATTAGTCCGTCACACACACACACACACACACACAGAGGTGCACTCACTCCCCATGAACTCACAGACCAATCACAGTCGTCTGGGACATTGGAATGGCCACACCCAGATTGACCAATCAACTGTGTCCCAATGAGATCATTTACTGAGGACATGGAGATCATTCTAGACCATGAACACCACTCTAACTAATCCCAGAGAGGTTAGGAGGAGTTCTGGAAGAGTATTCCTGAAAATGCAGTTTCAGTTGTAGGTGGCTGTTGCATATAGACCCCTCTATCTAACTCTTGACATTAGATCCAGTGACTTTAGTTTGCTTCCCATTCTTCTGGGGATGACTTTCTAAGGAGATTATACAAGTGTGCACACTTTATTGCTAGGATCCTCTCTAGAGAAGTAGAACTAACCTGGGTAAACACATCTGAGGAAGGACCACCACCTGAAAAAACAGCTGGAGAACTACACAAACACAAACCAGCTGTTTCTTCAGGTGTTTCTTCAGGTGTTGGTCCTTCCACATATGTGTTTACCCAGTTTGGTTATACTTCTCTAGGTCAGAACCATGCTGTATAAACACAGGGGACAGTGAGCCACACAACCTTCACCGACAGAAGCCACTTGTAGGAAATTGGGTAAATTAGAAGAAGGGAGCTCTCCGAGGTGCTGAAACCATCTGACAATGTTGCTAACAACCACTGACCACATGACCACAGATCGCTGCTCAGACCCAGCCTCCTCCCTCCAGTATAATAGCATGCATTGAGTTTTCATGGTTTTATTGGGGTGGGGGTGGTGGGAGGGGGGGTTGGTAGCTGCTGGCTATCTGCAGGAAAGGGGTCTTTGGAAAGAGATTACAGAACTAATCTACAGCTCAAAGTCCTCGCTGCATCCGGGGAGAAAATAAAGGGATTTAGAAAAGCAATTCCGCGCTCAATATCAGCCACCGATCTTTAAGACAACAGTCCATATCTTGATCTTTTTTTTCTATTTCTTTCTCTCCTTCTTTTTTTTCTCAATTGCAGTTGTTCCATCTGGACACTGTGACGGAAAGCAAGGCCCTGGCTGTGATCTGGTGGGAAGATAAGTCCACGCTGGGCATCAAACACTCACAGATAGAGGAATCAGGTCAACACAAGGGACTCATTTGCAGATGAGTGTGGAAAAGAGAGATCTAAGGAGGACAGATTATAAATATCACTCTCAGAGAGAAAAACGAAAAAAAACGATCTCTTCATAAGTTTCCTGAGGTTATTTCTTTGGGGTCTAATGAGGATCAGCGTCACACTTTGATTCAATTCAAATCAAATGGTAGTGGACTTATTTTGCTGAAAATTAACACTCTTTTTGTTTTATATTCATCAGATACAGGGACCTGGAGGTTGTGGGTTCGATTCCCGCTCCGGGTGACTGTCTGTGAGGAGTGTGGTGTGTTCTCTCTGTGTCTGTGTGGGTTCCCTCCGGGTGACTGTCTGTGAGGAGTATGGTGTGTTCTCCCTGTGTATGTGTGGGTTTCCTCCGGGTGACTGTCTGTGAGGAGTGTGGTGTGTTCTCCCTGTGTCTGCGTGGGTTTCCTCCGGGTGCTCCAGTTTCCTCCCACAGTCCAAAAACACACGTTGGTAGGTGGATTGGCGACTCAAAAGTGTCCGTAGGTGTGTGTGTGTGAGTGAATGTGTGAGTGTGTGTGTGTTACCCTGTGAAGGACAGTCTGGCAGTAGCTCAATCCGTTGAATACTGGAAGTGATTTAAAATCACCTTGGGTTCATACTGAAATTGTATTTATTTATTAATTAATGTATTTATTCACTGCAGTCGATGTACCCATTGTTATTTTTATTTGACAAATAGATCCCTACATCATTTAAGCCCCTCCCACAGAGTACGGCACCACTGCCTGACTCTCTCACTTCTCTGATTATTATTTTTTCCAAGGAATCTGCAATGAGTCTAATGTCAGTGTCTCGAACGGCATGAAGACAAGATGACTTCCGAGAAGATGTGAAGTTCAACCATATCCCTGTCTGTCATCCTCCATCTCTGTCTCTCTCTCTCCGCCATTCTCAGGAGAGAGTCACTAATGACCAGCTAATCAGCTACATCTGACATGTTCATCACCAGCCCTTCACACTCTGCCCTGTCAGAGCACTGGACAGCAGGACACACGAAAATGATCAGCACTGTACAGCTGTGTGTGTGTGTGTGTGTGTGTGTGTGTGTGTGTATAGAGGTAAACGCCAGCCTGAAGTACGCCTCCATTCCGTCCTCTCCCTTCCCATTCCCTCCACCTCAATCACTTTTCCCCGTGATTACGGCGCTCGATAGCGAAGGAACGTGAAATTACTTATTGACTCCAACTGGGAAAGTTATTTATAATGTCAATGGCTAATTCCCCCATGGCAGCTTCACAAGGCTGGCCAGTTTATGTAGCGTGTGTGTGTGTGTGTGTGTGCCTCTACATCTCTATTTACTGACTGGTCATTCATGTCCAGCATGGCTGAAGTATTGGAAATGTTGCACACTTCCAGGGACTGTCTACAAATGTTGGCTACAGGTTTCCTTTTGAAATACAGAGCAGACTGATTTAAGCACTCATGGACTAGAGGAGGTGTACCGAAATATTATTGTAAATATTTATTTATATATTTATTTGCTGGTTGGAAAGTGGTCCACATAATGAACCTGTTATTTAGTCAGCCGTGGTCCTATAGTGGACTAGATACAGCCAATAAATAAATAAATAAATAAATATCCAATCAGAATTCTGCATTTCTGTGGTATCCAGGCAGAAACTGACACCAAACTGTGTCTGAAGGAGTCACTGTAAAACTGCTGCATGGAGAATACAGTGTTAATAGCATTTTTCCTCCTGTCCTTCATCATGTTGTGATCACATGTTCTGCTCTGTTTCCCCTGCCATATGTATTCCCTACACTGTAAACTTTGAAAATCTCCGAAAATATGGAGCAGCGAGGCATGCTGGGGGCTCTTTAATTAGTCTCAGCTCCTCCCAGTCAATGGACACTTTTTTGTTTATGCAATTAATTATAATTAAATTAAATTATAATTAGGGCGGCACCTTGGCGCAGCAGGTAGGTGTCACAATCACACAGCTCCAGGGGCCTGGAGGTTGTGGGTTTGAGTCCCGCTCCGGGTGGCTGTCTGTGAGGAGTGTGGTGTGTTCTCTCTGTGTCTGCGTGGGTTTCCTCCGGGTGACTGTCTGTGAGGAGTGTGGTGTGTTCTCTCTGTGTCTGCGTGGGTTTCCTCCGGGTGCTCCGGTTTCCTCCCACAGTCCAACACACGTTGGTAGGTGGATTAGCGACTCAAAAGTGTCCGTAGGTGTGAGTGTGTGAGTGAATGTGTGTGTGTGTGTTGCCCTGTGAAGGAGTGGCGCCCCCTCCAGGGTGTATTCCCGCCTTGCGCCCAATGATTCCAGGTAGGCTCTGAACCCACCACAACCCTGAACTGGATAAGGGTTACAGATAATGAATGAATGAATGAATGACTAAATTATAATTTATTTTTTACAGTAAAGGGCTGTAAAATGTGTGTTTTGACTGATAAAAAATATTTATGGTATTTTACTGTTACAGGAATTTTAGAGTTTACAGTCATTTACTGTCAATATTTTACAGTTTTTCACATTAAAATTACAGTGAACATAAGCCCTCTCTTGTTTCCCTGCTGTTGTCACTGGAGTTTGGGGTGTGTATTAGTACCCCTGTGTGTAGACTTCAGTTCAGTGTTATTCCTTTACAGTTTTGTTACTTTCTTCCTCACCCCACCTCTGCCAATGCCTCCACCTTGATGCCACCTTCGATCCGTGGACCCTGACAGTGTCACCAGCCCCTCAAAGCCCTTAAAACAGATACAGATACAGGGCACCACTGCTAAAAATCACTGAGGACATGGTGGTGTGAGGTGTCCTACATTCATTAAAGCACATGATGTCCCCACACTGTGACCCTGCCCCTAACCCTGTCCTGATTCATAGCTCTAACCCTAAACCTAACCTCTTAGAAATACGGTTCTTCAAAGGTCCTTAACTAAAGACAGTGTTATTAAAGCTGTACATAGCGCCATGCAGCACTAATGAATATATACCACTCCCATTACACACTGCACAATCGTAGCAGTCAGGAATCCATTTAGATGCTACATAGAACAGTTTACAAAATGGCTCTATAATGAAATATATACAAGACGTCCTCCATCAAACTCGTCGTTTCATAAAGCACTATACGCACCTTTAATGAAGATCACTGTGGTGGGACCCTCAAGGGTGGTGCCTTTAATTTGGGAACATAATTGTATCATACTATAATTTAATTGTAGATATTCAAGTTAATTAACCTCATAAATCCCATTTCAACTCCAGAATTATGTTTTGCATTTCTTTCAAATACACTTCTACTACGAAACCCTAGATATTCATGTCTCCTGCTAGAGAAGGGAATAACGTGCCTTCAAGGTAAACGACTGGACTTTAAGACCCTGGCTGGACTATCGCTGCGACATTTACAGTGTCTGGGCTTTTAGAGAACAGTGTTTCAGTGTTGAACAATCTTCAGAGCAGTGTATATCCAGTAAACATTTAGCCGTTGATTCAACATTGAAATAATGTAATGACTGCCGTCTAATCAACGTTCTCTTAAGGTTGAAAATGAAAGTTGTAAAGACGTCCAAACACAGACATTGAAAAGACGACTATTAGACGTATTTTGGACGTCCATTGACGTTATTAATTGGTCCCGAAATAAATTACTTGTATAAAACGTGGACGTCCACTGACGCTATCGATTGGTCACCACATAACTAACTTATTAAGATGGATTTTGGACGTCCATTGACGTTTAAAATATGTCCTTGACGGACAGACTACTTTTAGACCTACTTTGAACGTCCAGGGACCTTCCTTGTTTACTGGGTAGCCCCTGTTCACCAGGCAGTTAAAGATGATAACAGACTCGATTCTAAACGGAGAACTGATGAAGGTTTGGAGCCCAGAAAAAGTGTTTCTAATGATAGTGTTTTCCCAGATTACTCCCAGTTACACAGAGGACCGGGGCTGGTCATGTGTTGTGTTCATTAATCGATGCTATATTTGACTGAATTTTAAACCTTCGTCCAGAGCAAAGGAATCAATTGTCAATTTTCTGTAAAACAGTTTTCAAAGTAGAATCTGCCTTGACTTCAGTAAAAGCTAATTTACCTAGGAGCGCACATAAAGTAACCATAACCCGAACCCTTGAAGTAAGTATAATAGCCTTTCATTGCCTATGGTCGGATGTGGGCCACTTTAAATATGAGTCTATAGAGCTAGGAAGAAAGGTAAGGCTTATTAGCCCTAGCTACACCACAGCCTCGCTTATTAGAATCACTAGTATTTTTTTTCCACACAACGGGGAGCAAGTCTGCCTCATTATTCCAGGTATTGTTCCACGAACGGCTTATTAGACGGCTTTATTACAGTCAGCGAGAAAAAGCCTTTCTAACGACCACCGTTCTCAAACAGCAAGTGTCTTCATTTCAAGACGGTTAATCAATGCATGGCTACTGCTTGATGTTATGAAATTCACAGTATCACAGAGGGCAGTGTCTGTCCCTTTCCTCTATTAGAATAATATATCTCACGTTCACACACTCACCTCCCTGCCACACTAACCACATTATCCCGATACCCTCCTCCACCGCGTGGTCAATCAGTAATAAATGCTCTGCTCACAGCTGAGATTAGAGGAGAAATTAAACAAGGAGGGAGCACGTTTGAAGATGTTACTGAGGTAAAAAATAAAATGGAAGCAAGTACCAAGTGAATGCAAGAGCCGAACGTTTGGAACTGTCCAGGGTACCCTCTTAAAAATAGTTTAATTCCACACAAGAGCCATATTTGGTTTCATTAAAATATAGTTGGTTTAAGAGGTGTGTGAATGTGAAGAAACCTTTAAAAAAACAACTTTACCCATTTAAATTTATCAGGAAAAATGGTTCTTCATGGAACCAAAATGGTTCTTCTATGGCATCGCTTAAAGAACCTTTGGTAGCATCTTTATTTTTAAGAGTGAGGTGGTCCAGAACGGTCTATAGTGAGTGTTCTCCTCCAAGTGTGTTGAAACATTGTGGTGGCAATGGACGCACCATGTGAAATTTTATACTTAGACATATACAGTGCCTTTTTAGACACCTGAGTCACCAAAGACCTAACCTCCAAGCTTTTTGACTGTGCGAGAACAACGAAGACCCTGGAGGAAACCCATGCAGACACAGGGAGAACCTAGAAATCCCAGTCACTAAAAGTCAAACTGCCTAAGACACAGACACCTCTCATTTATATGAAAACATAAAATCCCTATCACTGGAGACAGCAAGCTCTTCACATTCTTTCACGGTGAAGCAGAGAGCCACTCTAACGGTGCTCGACTTAATGCTCGAGCCAGAAAGAGACTCTCCTTGTGACGTCCTTTTCCTAAGGACCCAGCACCAGCAGCAAGGTCACCACGTCCTCACGGAAGCCTCAGACACCACTTACGAGCCTCGTTAATCAAACTCCTCCGACAGAAGTCCTCGAACCTCAGAACAGGTGGCGTCTTTCAAAGCACCGGGACAATGGTAAGCTGTATGAGGCCCGATGACGGAGAATACCACTTGTCCAGAGGCTTTTATCAAAAGGTTTGCCATGCAGACTGACCTTTACATACTGCTGCATACACTCTAGCCTTCTTTTTATGTTACTTCCAGCATGCTTCATTTACTCGCTTTTGAAGTTCCGTACACGCGACGTAGGGCTTTCTACTCAACCAAGGCCAAGGGATCTTTTAATTTAGTCCTGCGTTAACTACACAGGTATACCTGCTAATAACACCATTCAAGGAGAGGAGAGGAGGAATGAGAAAAGGCCCAAGGTGATGAAGGATATGTGGGATCTTCTGTAGCAGTGACCTAGCTACTGTAGGCATAAGGAAATCATGTCAATGGAATCAGAAATGATTGATTGGCGGTTACACGTATACAAGCATTGTCTAGACCCACAACACATTGGAACATTTGGGTTAGTATTCACCTGGACTAATTCTCAGTATTCAGTCATTCAGCTCTAGTCATGCCCAGGTGGTATAGCCAAGCCCCTAGTGGCCAACTGGGGAATTACCCCAAGTGTGAGGTGCTAACAGCTCAGTCCCAGCCAGGCCACTCATAACAGCTGTGCCACAGGCCGCGAGCAGCTGCTAAGTGCCTGAAGGTAAGGTCATATGAGTAATTCAACCACCACCACCACCACCTCCCCACTATCCCTCCCTCTTCATCACTCCCGCTCCTTCTGCTGCCCCCTGGTAAGCCATCACAGCCTACTCACGCCACATCCCAGCCAGTGTGAACCCTGGCAAGCGGCAGCCAACCCGGCATTTAACCGCAACATCTGGGTTCACCCACGGCTACAATTACTGCCATTAGCAAAGCCTAATTAACAGATCCACTGGCAAACCACGCCGACCAAGGCATCTCCTTTTAGCCACCTGGCCCCTCAGCTCACTCCCACATCAGCACAGCAAGGTGAACTCCACTGACATGAGCTGCTCCAGCCTTTTCAAGTCGAGTCAAGTGGGTTTTATTGTCACTTCAACCGTGTACAGTGTGTAAGGTACAGAGGGGAGAGAAGCAGCATTGTCCCAGCTGCTACATAAAACAAATACGAGTGCAAACATGCACCACAATGCCATATAAGGAGCAGTGATGAAAGACAAAAAAACAATTAATAATAGATATTAGGGAGGATCAAAAATGTTTTTTTTTTTTTTTTGGACGTGATTCGCACAGAATAACAACCTGCTTCAAACTCAACTGTAGTCACTGATGTGAAAGGGCAACTGCTGCCTCAGAAAAGAAGGTTCTTACAGGGTTTGTGGCCTGGACCATATTTAAATATGCTTCTAGAAAACATAATTAACTGATTGGCTTTAATTTAATTGGCTAGCACCATATCCCTAAACTAAACCCCCATATGGCAGCTACCTGACTGAAAGCCTTTTTAGAAATGGTCGCTCTCCGATTGAAAACACGTATCTCCAGGAAGCTAACTTTCCAGGAGCAGGAAAAGACTGTGTTTCTCTGAAGGTTACAGTAAAAATAATCACAGATAACAGCATTTACACCCAGTGCAGCTCAGAAATGTAAAAACATCTTCATTAGGAGCAGGTCCAAAGTTTCATGGGTGAAATGGACTTGTTGTACACAGTAAACACTGACAAACACAGATTCCACCGAGCCACGTCCACCTCCGAGTGACCACAGCGTATTCTCCTCCAACACTATCCACCCATCCAACCCCCCCCCCCCCCCCCGCTGTGATTCAGTGTTCCAGCAAAAGCAGAGTATCGTCACTGAACTCGACTGAAATCACTGTATTTAATCGTTACTGTGAGTGATTATAGCCGCCACTCTAATGTTAGCTAACGTTAGCTTTAGCTCGGACACTCAGACAGCGGTGGGAGAACGGGGGAGGGAGAGATACGTGGTTTTGATGGACAGGTCTAGCAGCCAATGGAGAAACTGGTTAAAGAAACTGTGATTTTTTTTCAGCTTTTCTTTGATCAGTGTGATGTTAGCTGCTGTGAACAGACGGAGATTAAAACAGATACGTGTTTTTAATCGGACAGCGATAATATGGTCTTAGGGCATTGCCCACGGAACATCATTGACGTGGAAATGTGACTCCAGTGAATGTAGGGTGGATCTCTTCACAGCAGCACTTCTGTAGCTAATTTCCTCAAATTCTTTCAACTTTAAAAGTCCTTCAAACTCGTACGGGTCGCGTGTAAATGTTCCTTAAAGAATCTCCACTATATTCTTCGTGAAACTCAAACACTGCCCATTTTTACGTTCTACTTCATTCACTTCATTCTTGCACTTCATTTCCTTAACAGCTTGCTACCAACTCCCCCCTCCCAGTCTCACCCTCCCTCACTCCCTCTCTTTTCATCCTCCTGCCTTCTTTTCTTCCTCCCCGTGACCATACAGCATGTCGGTGACCCGGGACGATGTTAATAGTAATATTTCCAAGCGGCTCTACGCAGCCGACACGCGCCAGTCACGTCCTTGCCAGGAGAGATAAGCGAGCGAGCAAACACAATCGGAAAAAGGAACACAATAGCTCATCGGAGCACGACTGAGCAGGGAGGGTGCCACAGGCCCCGGTGCCAACACTCTACCTCTGCCAACCACGCTCTCTCTCCTCTGTGCTGTGTTGTTCTGCCATTGTAGAAATGGCACCAACACAACCACAACCCAGCACTCCATCCCTTCCCCAAATCTCCCTCCCTCTCTCCCTCTCTCTCTCATTACAGTGTGAGGCTGTTATCAAGCAGGTAAACACTATTGTTTCGGTGCCCCCGATGTGCCTCCCTGGACGCCGGTCCCTCATTAGACTCTGGGCAAATGACTTTTTAATGAACTCCAAATGACTTCTTCATATGAAGGCCATTAGAGCCTGGGCTCTTTGTGGAAGGGAGATATTTTCAATTACAGAGAGCTCTCCGTAAGCAAGGCTTTGGTTATTTCTGTCACCTCAACTTTGGCTCTCTCTCTCTCTCTCTCTCTCTTTGTAGGAAGTGGTTAGTGAGCGCTGTGTTCCTCAACCAGCTCCTCCCCTTGATTAGTTAATCAGGACTTTTAGCAGTTAGTGGGAAAATTAAAAAGAAAGAAAAAAAAAACACTTTTAGAAGAAAGCTAAGACCCACAGGAGTGCAGTGTTTTCTCTACAATGCTTCTCTTCAGTCGTTAGTATGAAAGAAATAAGAGGTGACAGTGCTATCTACAGAAGTTGTTTAGTTGTTAGGTCCTGCTCAGAGGGACTGCCTTTAGTTCCTCACCTCCCTTCTCCCAGTGCCACGGGAACTGACAGTGACTGTGAAACAGCTATGAATTACGATGAAGAAAAGTGGTACTCTTTAAAGCTATAAAAGTAGTCAGTGCTGATTCTGTTTCACAGTTTAACACGCCTTTCACTTCATTCATTTACTCAGTAATACACTTAATCATTTTATTAATTATAATTATTTTTAAAATGTTAAAAATTTGTTTCTTAGTTATTTCTTTGCAAAATAAGACCCAGGTAATTAGCTGAAAATAAATTAAGAAATTTCTTAAAAACTGTGTGTAGAAGGAGGTCTAAAGTGTTATGTGCGAATTAAGAGTTTCAAATATTACTTTATTGAAGAAGTGAATACAGAATGTGGTACTGAATTAATAAAAAAATAAAAAACAAAAATGGCACCAGAAAAAAAAAAAAAGGTACAAAACATTTTAAAGTGTCATATTAATATGTGATATGTGTTCTGCCATTTAAACAACTGTTCATTCTGTCATTGTCGTGCTAGCACACAGAGGAATTTGTTCTCCACATTTAGACCAATCCGTGCAGAGAAACACACATTTACACACACAAGAGGCAGCGTGAACACACACCTGGAGCAGTCTGCAGCCCTAGCCACGGGGCCCTGGGAGCAGGTGGAGGTTAGGTGTCTTGCTCAAGGCTCTGGGGATTGAACCAGCAACTTTCCACGGCTGCCACCTAACCAACACATTCTCTCTCACACACACACAGTACATACAGAACACACACACTGCTCTGAGAAGTAACCTTTTAAATATGGTTTTCTCAAGTGCCTAACAATGGAGATCTTGATGGAAGGAGTTATTGGAGATTCATTTAAGAATGGATGTGGATTAGGAGCAGACAGAGGATGGAATTAGGGGCAAAAAAACACCAGAATATGAGGTTGGTTAAACCCCATACATCTCTGAAACTGCACTAGAGACCCACATCTCAGCTTTTAGTGGGGATTGTAGTGCGGTGACCTCACTGTAGTAGCCAGTACCCCTCCCCGTGTAGCTGTGGACGTCACGTTCTTGTTGATACCTTTGTTTGGAACACAGTAGCTTTTCTGAAACAGCAGGTTATTCATTGCTGTGTTCAGAGTTGACAAATAACGCTGATCATCGTCCTGCCTCCGTCTCCCACAGGCACAGCCAGCAGCGTCAGAAATCCAGGATCCCTCACTCAGGGACACTACGTATCCTTGGCCTGTGGTGCGATTAGGAACAGACCGAAGGCCTGGATGGAGTTGCCGTTGTGTACACACACAGTTTGGAGCCAGAGCCAAAGAGAGAAGCAAACGTGATTAAATGTAGATGAATGTTGTGTGGCCCACACCTCTCCAAGCAGATGTGTTGTGTTCCATAGCACTCATCTCATTAAGATGTCATGTGAATGAGCTAAATGGGTTTACTGCTAAATGCCCCAGCGACTCTTTGCCTTCCTCTGTCTTTGTCTCCGTCTTTGTTTCTCCCTGCTTCATTCATTTCTTTCTCTCCCTCCCTTCCTCCCTGTGCCCTGCTCGTCGCTCTTTAGCTGTCGATGGCCCTTTAGAGCCTGTCACCAGCCTTTTGCCTAGTGCTTCCCAAACATCGTCTGCTGTTTCACCTAATTAGGCAGGAGGGATTTCATTAAAAACACAGGACGGCAGGTTTCCTCCACTCTTCCTGTCTTCCTCTCTTCTTCCGCCCGTGCCGTTCAGGTGCTCCCAGCGGGCCTGCGGTCTGTCTGCTCCGCTTTCTCATCCCTTTCTCACATTAAGGAACATCATCCTGTCATCCAAAGACTACGGGAGGCTGAAAGGCCCCCTGTTTAAAAGCGGAAATCAACTATAGGTGAGTGTTTAAGGATTCCATTCATTATTTTACAGGCACTGGCTAACGATGCATGTCCAACACTCTGCAGCTAAAACAAAGGATCTGTGGACCTTCTGATCTGTGGACGTTGTCCGATTGTGGCTGTGTAGATCTCAGTGTCTGTTAAAATGCAGCTGCAGTAATCTGACCAAAAGTGGACAGCACTCCTTTGGCAGTTTGCAAACCCTGCTTCAGAGTGGCTTTAAATGTATTCACATGAGCGGCTTCGAAATACAAGCTAGGCCTAGTAGGACCAAACATAATGAGGCTACTTCAGCACTTCTTTGTTTAGCCTGTAAAACTTTACTGGCTTTGAATTATTCACACAGCTGGTGAGAGGTTCTATGCGCTGCCAGAAGTCATAACACTTACAGGATGTTTCTAGTGCAAAGCAAGGAACAAGCCCTGGCTCAGAAACCCAGCTACAGGCACTTTTAAAAGTCTTATGTTATTTTACATTTATTAAGTCTGTATTATTATATTATAGCAATGTAATTACACTGTTACTATTATGTACCTACATAGTTATTTCAGAAAAAATAAGGCAGTGATGTAATTACAGCACTGCAGTTGAGTGTTTAGTCTCCAGTGAGTTTATGACGTGTGGCTGCATGCTCAATGAGAGAAATCATTGTCTGGAGATGGTACAAATGAGGATAAATGTGAATGCATGCAATCACACACACACACACACACACACACACACCCACCCCTCTGGTCCCAGGGCCAAGCGACAGCTGGGTTCGGTGCAAGTGGACGAGCAGCTAATGAGCCAAACACAGCGTTTGACAATTCACATCTGCTGTCAGTCTCCAGCTCTAAACCGAGACTGTCCTGAACACAGCACGCCAGAGGTGGACACTAAGGCCAGGCGCTTCCCACACACACACACACACACATGTGCATGGACGTTTGGTCACATGTTACTTTGGTAACACTTTGTTGATTTTCTAGAGCCTGGATCACACTACATTTTAAAAATTCTGACAGATGTCGCAAAAGACCTGAGAGGCTCCTCACACGCAATGACGTTTTTCACAGATGTGTCTGAGCTTCATCGCTGTTAGTTCTCCACACCCTCAACACACAGCTCCGCTCCTCAGAACCGCGCGGGAGTTTCTCGAGAACAGCTACATCTCGAGGAGGTAAAAGGGTTGTAAACAAACCTAGCAGATGACAGCGGCACCGTATCCCAGCTCGGTTCTGACTGGTTTACGGTCTTTCAGGCTTCGGCGGTTCACACCCGAGTCCACCATCACTACAGGAGTCTGAGCTGTAAATACTGAACCTGTTCCATATTCATGATTCACACTCAGGCCCCGGAGGAGATCGGAGGAGTAAAGACTGGATTATGGACTCCACACACTCCCAGTGTGTTGAAGCTGTTCAGAGATGTATGGGGCAGTTAGTGATCTCCTCTCAGTGTGTTGAAGCTGTTCAGAGATGTATGGGGCAGTTAGTGATCTCCTCTCAGTGTGTTGAAGCTGTTCAGAGATGTATGGGGCAGTTAGTGATCTCCTCTCAGTGTGTTGAAGCTGTTCAGTGATGTATGGGGCAGTTAGTGATCTCCTCTCAGTGTGTTGAAGCTGTTCAGTGATGTATGGGGCAGTTAGTGTTCTCCTCTCAGTGTGTTGAAGCTATTCAGTGATGTATGGGGCAGTTAGTGATCTCCTCTCAGTGTGTTGAAGCTGTTCAGTGATGTATGGGGCAGTTAGTGATCTCCTCTCAGTGTGTTGAAGCTATTCAGTGATGTATGGGGCAGTTAGTGATCTCCTCTCAGTGTGTTGAAGCTATTCAGTGATGTATGGGGCAGTTAGTGATCTCCTCTCAGTGTGTTGAAGCTGTTCAGTGATGTATGGGGCAGTTAGTGATCTCCTCTCAGTGTGTTGAAGCTGTTCAGTGATGTATGGGGCAGTTAGTGATCTCCTCTCAGTGTGTTGAAGCTATTCAGTGATGTATGGGGCAGTTAGTGATCTCCTCTCAGTGTGTTGAAGCTATTCAGTGATGTATGGGGCAGTTAGTGATCTCCTCTCAGTGTGTTGAAGCTGTTCAGTGATGTATGGGGCAGTTAGTGATCTCCTCTCAGTGTGTTGAAGATATTCAGTGATGTATGGGGCAGTTAGTGATCTCCTCTCAGTGTGTTGAAGATATTCAGTGATGTATGGGGCAGTTAGTGATCTCCTCTCAGTGTGTTGAAGCTATTCAGTGATGTATGGGGCAGTTAGTGATCTCCTCTCAGTGTGTTGAAGATATTCAGTGATGTATGGGGCAGTTAGTGATCTCCTCTCAGTGTGTTGAAGATATTCAGTGATGTATGGGGCAGTTAGTGATCTCCTCTCAGTGTGTTGAAGCTATTCAGTGATGTATGGGGCAGTTAGTGATCTCCTCTCAGTGTGTTGAAGCTGTTCAGTGATGTATGGGGCAGTTAGTGATCTCCTCTCAGTGTGTTGAAGATATTCAGTGATGTATGGGGCAGTTAGTGATCTCCCCTCAGTGTGTTGAAGCTGTTCAGTGATGTATGGGGCACCATGCCCCGACCCCACCCCACCCACTGAGAGCATGCAGACATAACACCCACACACACACTCATTAGACCCTCACCACAGGCTTTTGGTGACACTATAGGTGTCTTTCCCAGTTCTGGTTCGGTGCCAGATTAATGGAGTTTTGGAGTCTCAGAGGCCACCAGCCCAGATTTAACTCAGTCTCTCTCCTTGTTGTACACCGTATTCAACCAAAAATGACTTCAGATACACTCACAGGCATGTGTGTGTGTGTGTGTGTGTGTGTGTGTGTGTGTGTGCTTGTCTGTGTGTGTTATGGGGTGTTTCTGAAGGCATTCATGGCTCTGTGTATGTGTATATATGACAATGAGGAATCCCTGTGTGTGTGTGTGTGTGTGTGTGTGTGTGTGTGTGTGTGTGGGTTGTGCACCAGCTCTCTCTTCCTACTCAGCCATCTGCTGAGCCACTGATGCCTGACGCATGTGACGTGTGTGTGTGTGTGTGTGTGTAGGCATGTATAAAACACATCTTCAACCTCCCCACACAAACACACTTTCAACCTGTCACACATCTTTTCAACCTCACACACACACACTGCCTACGCCAGCAGGCAAACACACAACAAGGCAGCACTTTCACACAAGGTTCTGCCAAATATGATAATGAATTACATTGTTATTACATTGTTATTGTATTGTTATGTTACTGGTACATTTAGTCACGTTATTGATTATATTTAGCAATGACCTGTCAACATTAATTAGCATACACTAACTCTGCCAACAGCTCTAAGCAGATGGATAATTACATTGTTATTATGTGGATTTACATTATTAATACATACTTAGTACATTGTAATTACACTTCTATATCTAGATTAGTGTTGTTTTTTTTCAATACTCTACTGTAAATAAACGATTGTGCCAACCATTGTCGAAGGCTAGACTCTACACATATGCTCCATGCTATTTGCCCAAGGCTTTATCCTTTAAAAGTCCTGCCTGTCTTTCTCTAATTGCATTTGATAACAATTTTGTCAAGCCTCCTCTGGCAGCGTCCGCGCCCCACTCCCCTCAGCAGCTGCCACTAATTAGCCGCTATCGCTAGCTCTTCTGGCGGCGCTCCCCTACAGATCCTGCACCACAAATTATCAGCCTGGTGGAGAAAATAATCAAGAGGCAGTCGGAGAGAAAGAGGAAGAAGAGAGAAGGAGAAAATGGAGGAGGACGAAGTGTCAGCGAGTGGATGTGGGGCAGAGGTCAAAGGTTAAAGAGCACAGCAGTGAGGAGGTAAATGCTGCTCTAAAAGCTTAAAGGGGAACGTGAGTTGGACCTCGTGACTATTCCTGCCCATTTGGACGTATACCGTGCTAAAATAATGGCCCGGTTCGGACAAAAAGAAAAGCTCTGGCTTTGTTATTGATGGGGTTAATGATGCTGTGGGATGTTTGGAGTGTGTGACTTCTTACACACACTGTATGCGGCTCAACTGGCCCTGTCCGTGTCAGATTACGGCGGTGTTATATATAGATCAGCTCGTAAAACCACGCTTCAGAAACTTGACGTATTTTATTACTCTGCCATCTGCTTTGCCATAAACCCTCCTTTTAAAACACATCACTGCCCTCTTTGTTTCTCTTTCAACTGACCGTCACAACACAGCCGTCACACGACTCACTACAAAACACACCTGCATCGGTCCAGTTTGTGTCTCCTGCTTATAAAACTCTTCACACGGAAAAGCCCTAATACGACAAACTACTTTATTTCAATCAGCTGCAGCCAAGCACTGGAAATCATTGATAAATTATCCTCAATAAACTTTTATAAAAATAATAACATTTATGCAATGCATGCATAAATTAATTAAAGTTTCCTACAGTCTTCTACAGGGTGAGTCAAAGGTCACAGGACATCCTAACCAGTGGCGGATGCTGGTCTTTCAAGGAGGGGAAGCTCAACTTCGGCCTACAACATAAAATGTGTGGGTTTATTTATACGTAAATTCTACCCTCCGTTCCTTTTTAAGAAAATGATCTGTGACCCTGTCGTACCAACAAGGCGTCTTTTCCAGGGACTTGACTAGTGTCCTCTCAATGGCCAGCAGAGCTAGGCTTAAACGGCCTTGGCCCATGTGAAGTGTGTCCGCCTGTGCTCCCACGGATCTTTACACCAAAGGATCGCTGATTCGCTCACTTCGCTGTCAATCAAAAAGGGATTCAGCCTCAGACAGATTATCCAATCATCATGTAGAAGCTGAGCGCCATAGACTGCCCCATAGACCTCCAGAGACGCTGAGTGTCCAATGTTCGGGACAAAGCCCAGCATTTATCCAATGACTCGTCTCGTTTCGCTGCACTTCGCTGCTTCGCTATTGAACTCTGTGGACGCTCAGGGTTCTCACTGTTTAAAGCACTGTGAAGCTGTGGGAATGATTGAGAGGAAAGCCGCATCTTTACCAGTGATAAGAAGCTGATTCTGAACAAAAGTTGAGCGCATTGTAGTGCATATTTATTCAATGACATGTGCACACAACAGTATATATTTGATCACCTATTTTTTTTTTTTTTTACATTTTAGGGGAAGCTGAGCTTGCCTTGCAGTCTTAGATCAATCGCCTCTGATCTTTACCCAGTGAGCAGTCTTTGAGGCAGTGTCAGGAACATGGTCGCCATCTTGCAAGGCACTATGTTGGACCAAGGGTGAGTTTTTCCCAAAGGGAAGGTTGTCATGTAGCACATCAGAGAAGACCAGCGTTGTCTCTGAAGTCGATTGCTCCAATCAGATTAACAATATTTGTTGTGGTCCAAAAGTTATAAAAGAATTTTCCAAACTTGTTGTTGGTTACAGGCTCATCGCCGGCTCAAACAGACCCTCAATACTCAGTGCCATGGTTGGTCAGAACGACTGGGAACACTGTTTTCTGCAGCACTTTCAGGCAGCGCTGAGCGTTAGAATTAAGAAAATAAATAAATATTCCCAGCACTGGGCTAAGAATCAGTAGAACTGTGTTTTCTGGAGCAAAAGGAACACCGTTCCATATCTATGGCATATGACTGTGAGGCTTCTGTGATCCTAATCATCCACCATCAGCACCTGCCCTAACCAATGGCATCAAATCCTCACCGAAATGTGCCAGCGCCGAAGTGTAGAGTCGAAGCTGTTGCTGCAGTAAAAAATTGTAACAGTGTCCACACACTCATCTGTAAACTCTGATGTCTGACAGAGTGGGAAACAAAGTGCAGCCCACCTCCTCCCTCGTTTACAAGACTGCCGAATTATTAATACACTTATTAGCTGTATTTTACACGGCACACAAGACAAACTCCATTATAATTGCATTAGCCCCTGGCTAGAAAAGCTCAGTCATGTACACAGAGTGCGTACGACGCTGTTAAGGTCCGTCTTGTAAGAGCTGAACAGCGAGGGAGATGCAGGCCTCATGTTTCTGGACTAATGACTCCTTCAGGGTTTGGAGCGCAGCCTCAGGGGAGCGTTCCAATCGCCGGCGAAGCACTCGGGTGTTTCGCATTAATAAAGTAGTTGCCTATGAGTAAATAGCAAGGCAGCGATGGAGAAACATCAAACATTTCTTCTCTCGCTTTATTTTTTTATTTATTTATATATATATTTTGCTAAATTAAATGGCATCACGTCTCATACAAATGTTTTTCTTTCCATCTCTCATGCTCACAGAGCCGTACACCTCTGGTGAAATATGAAGCCGGGGCAATTAGTTGACTTTCCAGAAGTCTAACTTTATTTTTTTTTTCCACTAGAAAAAAAAAAAAAAGTCTTTGGCGAGATATAAAATGCAGTGCTGAGATATGGTGTGCCTTCTGGCTACAGGCAGTAAATGAGAAGTGAGGCTTCAGCTGCCATCCATTACACACGCCTCATTTGAATTCCCTCAGTGTGAAAGGCTATTTTGATTCGCCCCCTAGTGGCCATCAGGAGAAGTACAAGCCTCCTCCTCAAAGTTAGGCCATGTTTGGAAAAACAGGTTTTATTTGTTCTTCGCTGTCAACATCTCCATGGTCCTGAGATTGTGGGTTCAATTCCCGCCTCGGGTCACTGTCTGTGAGGAGTGTGGTGTGTTCTCCCTGTGTCTGTGTGGGTTTCCTCCGGGTGACTGTCTGTGAGGAGTGTGGTGTGTTCTCACTGTGTCTGTGTGGGTTTCCTCCGGGTGACTGTCTGTGAGGAGTGTGGTGTGTTCTCCCTGTGTCTGCGTGGGTTTCCTCCGGGTGACTGTCTGTGAAGAGTGTGGCCTGTTCTCTCTGTGTCTGCGTGGGTTTCCTCCGGGTGACTGTCTGTGAGGAGTGTGGTGTGTTCTCTCTGTGTCTGCGTGGGTTTCCTCCGGGTGACTGTCTGTGAGGAGTGTGGTGTGTTCTCACTGTGTCTGCGTGGGTTTCCTTCCGGGTGACTGTCTGTGAAAAGTGTGGCGTGTTCTCCCTGTGTCTGCGTGGGTTTCCTCCGGGTGACTGTCTGTGAAGAGTGTGGCGTGTTCTCCCTGTGTCTGCGTGGGTTTCCTCCGGGTTACTGTCTGTGAGGAGTGTGGTGTGTTCTCCCTGTGTCTGTGTGTGGGCTTCCTCCAGGTGCTCTGCTTTCTTCCCACAATCCAAACACACACACTGGTGGTTGGAGTGACTGTGTGAAACTGTTCAAACGTGTGTATGTCCATGTGTGTGAGATTGGGTGAGTGTGTGATGCCCTGCAAGGGATTGAAACCCAGTCCAGAATGTGTTTGTTCATTTTGTCCAATGACTCTGAGTAGGCTCCACTGCGCCCCTGAAGCTTACAGATGATGAATAGATGAATGAATAAATTAATGAATTCAACATGCGCTGAAGCATCAAATAACTTCATAGCATCAGATTGAGACAGGTTATGCTCCATAGAGCAGGTGCCCTGCATTAATTTGTGCAGGTTTAAAACAGGCTAAGTGCAGTAACTCTGACAGAGACCAGGTGTCTGTTTAATGCTTTTAAATATGAAGACGAATCTGTGGTTTACACTTCAAAGCAGCTACGGCATCTCCGGACGTCGAGCTTAAGACCCACCCCACTGAGCTCAGACTCTAACCTAATCTCACACACTTCAGCTTCAGCTTTTAAACACTTCCGAAGGTGTGATAGATTACGGTTGAATCGAAGCTACACACGGGGAGCTTTACAGAAGCTGAGCAGGTCAACAACAGATCCCTAATAGAGGAGGGTTCCAGGCATCCTTCCACTGTTTGCTATTTCTCAAGAACTGAATCTGATCTACAGGAGTATTCCATTAACCAATTAAAGGGGATGTCTATGATTGTGGGGAAATGCTGTGCTTTCTGGTTTGTTTATGTTCAGAAGCTCAGCGTCATTTAAGGTGGAATGATTGATGTTTGTAGGCAGCTGAAGTGTAAATTGTCTGTAAGTGTTTAGTCACTGTTTGAATTCCCACAGAAACTCATGTGTAACTCGAGCTGTTGTAGCACTTTCGCTCTGTGTTTACTTTCATGCAGTTAGCGCTCTCCTGAATTTAGAGTCAGTTCCACCTTAAGTAATGTAACTGTAACAGCAGAAATAAGTCAGTGTTACCCCCCTATGGAGCAGGAATAGAGCAACATCCTCATCTCAGTTGGTGCTTTTCAGCGTTTGGAGTCTCTCCGTTGTCTAAAAACCTCCAGATTGTGTTTCTCTGCTGTGAGCAGAGAGAGAGAAAGCCTAGCACCGGACCCAGACACCTTTTTTTTTTTTACCCATTTACAGACACCAGGGCTTCGTAAACACATTACAGCGGTTTCCAGTGATTATTTATTCATTTTTTTTTTTTTAATTGTGAATGTCACCTTTAAACAAAGTAAGTCAGTGGCTTGATGTAGAGACCTCATCTCTGTCAATGCAGAAAAGAACAGTGGTGGTGATACGAACCAGACTTCCAAAGTGTTTAAACCCTATAGAAGCTCCCTCACTGAAACACATTACACAGAACAGCTAGAGATATGGAATACTATACATCAAAGAAGAATGAAATTTTGCGAACGTCAGCGCATACCTCTCACGGTTCCTATCACTGTAGAGAACTCTGTGTAAGAACTTCTCCATCTCCTCAAACCTCCAGAAACTTCCTCTTCATCCAGGTTCAGTCAATTAAGTTCACCCACAGCCAATCAGCTCGGGAGCTCAGAAAAAACCCAAGTAAAATATTCATAGTCTGAAGTCTCCTGTCAGACAGATCTCTTCAGCCGACAGCGGACATGCAGCCGCAGACGTGCATCCGCAGATGACAGCGTGTTTGCATGGAGATATTGTATTTGAGCACAGCTTAAATTCTGCTAACACACTCCACGAGCAGGATGAGAGAAGCAGAGCGGATTAGATGCCGTAGGAATCTAGTTCAACTCTCAACACACACACAAACGCAAACACAGAGAGAAACCCAAAATTTTTTTGTGGTAATAAAGTAAAACTACAAAATACAAGATGTTGAGAGATATTTATATTGCACAGAATGGGTTTTCATTTTTTGATGAGGATGTTGATGGCTGGGTTTTCCACCAGGACGCTGTGGGGGCTCGGTTCTAATGTCTGAGTTATCCACTGTTTACAGCGCAATCAGATCAGAGTGAGATATGATACACACGTAGAAATGACGGAGCAAGTTCCTGTTTTATTTATTTTTATTTATTTCTATAACACTCTGTAAATGACCGCCCCGCTCCACTGCACCATCGCGCTTTATTTCAGACTCTGAGCTCTTTCTGGAGCTTCGTTATCTCTCCACTCACCCACGGACGCTGTGATGGTTCATGCAGAAGAACTGACTATTCTTTGGTTCCAGCTGGGAACCAACGTTTCTGGTTTGTCGATAGAAACATGCCAAATGGAACTGAATAGGTTTCATTTTAGTGGAAAAGAGCTTGAGAGTCAGCTGCAAAAAAAAGGCAAACTGAAACTTTCAATCAGTGTCAGTTAAATATAAGGTGTTGTAATTTCCAGCGGACAGCAGTGTACTACAGTAATCACCCTGGACCAGAATGTAAGGACGGGGAGATGCAAGTCTGTTTCTTGTGGAGAATCAAATAATTCTGCACATAAAAGGATGCGATGAGGTGGGATTCATCGCCTTCTTCCTTCACGTACGACATGTGCAAGCAATCAGACTCGCTCAGCTCAATCCAGCGGTGAAATGCACCACATCCAAACATAATCGTGGCACTCATGGTGGCTAAATTCATCCAGGCTAGGCTAATGCACCTTACACACAGACATATGCATTATCCTGGACCGAGTAATTGCTAGCTGTTTAGTTAAGAGGTTGCTGGCATCCGAACAAGCAGCGAAGGGAGTGCTTATGCTACCTCTCACTCTCCATTAATGCGAGTTTCGCTGGGATCCGTCCCGGAGCATTGAGGCATTGGAGCTGACAGGCCCGGGAACAGCGGAGGCCAACAGGTGGGCTACTCCAGCTCTGAACAGCTTCCAGCACAGTGAGGGATGACTGGCAAGGGTCGCAGAGTGATGAGGTTTATGGCGATATAAAAAAAAAAAAAAAACTAGATGGATAGGTTGGAAAGTGCTACGCCGCTATGTTCTCTGGCACCTTCTCTATCGCCCACGCTTCCACCCTCCTGCTCTGCCAACCTCCGTGCAAGTGTGTATTTGTGTGTGTGATGTTCTTCTCGGGATTGGTGCATTGGGGGGGGGGGGGGGGGGATTGAGGAAAAAAGAAGAAAAGACTAAAATATACTCTCTGAATATCTTCCAAACAAAATCTGCCTGAGAGATTGTGGATTTACCCAGTGCAGATCTTCCAGTGACCCACAACAATACAATCTCCATAAGCATATGAATCTGATCCCATGCATATGCAAATGGTATTTATCTATGTCTTACTGATTCATATAATATTTATTCTACTGCGCTTTCCAGCGCTCATTCACACTCAAGCAAACAAACTAGCAGCCCTTTAGCAGCATCGCTGAGAGATCTGAACAGTTCTCCTGAAAAACAGAATCAGACCAGAGCCAGTGTGTGAATTTCGTTTATGTTTTCCCTTTCTGGTAAGCTGGGTACGGTTAGAAGGGAAGGCAAATGGAACCTCAAAGCATGACCCCCTTTCAAAATCATTATGGACCACCATTTCCTGTCCTCATTGTGGATTGCCTGCATTGTATTGATCTCCTAAACAATTCCCTATCTTCTCCCCTGACTTCTTTCATCCTGGCCTCTACCTTTCTCCACTCGGGATGCTGTAACGATAGCGACTGTGATCCAAGAACGGCTACGAATGACAAACTGGCCCCTGTGCCGGCCGCTCCATAAATCACCCAAACAATGACGCGCAGCCCTGCTCCCTGCCTGCCGCTCCAGAGATGGATGGAGGGTGCAGCAGGGGGGAAACAAAATGACGCACCCCATTAGCTCGGAGGTGGGATAGGCTTATTCAAATCGATAAATCGCTCTCCCGAAGAAAACGCCCTTCCCTTCCATCCCTTTCCTCCCTCTTCTCCTCCTCCTCTGCCTCTGGAACCTGTCCAGCTCTGATAACAAGCGACACCCGTCTCGTCTGGACAGGCAGGTGCTGCCAGGCACCCAGAGCAGCAGAGAGAGCTGCAGAAGGCGAAAATTAAAAGGACTACTGCTGTTTTGGGGCCGGGAATCCAACCAAACAAACCACAGAACTGCTCCGGGCTCTAGGCAAGGCAACACCAGACACTTTTAATCTCGGTATTGGCATTTAAAGACCTCCTTGAGCCATGCAATTAGAAAGACTTGTCAGAGTACCAGGGCTGAGCTGGTGGCAAATTTACCTCTCAGCATCATGTAATGAAAAGTGTAGATGTCTATGTAGGGACTGTTAGTGCACTTGTTATTGTAACGGATCCATATATATATATATATATATATATATATATATATATATATATATATATATATATATATATATATATATTTTTTTTTTTTTTTTTTTTTTTTTTTTTTTTTTTTTTTCGCATCAGCCAACTTTGGGAGTCTTTTGAAGGCACAATTGCTTCTTTCCTCCCCTCATCACATGGCATAATGCCCACCAACTGATGTGACATTCCTGGGTAGAGCTTTGGGCATCACATGTCTCATAGGAAGTGAATGCCAAGTGTTGGTGGCTAATGGAGTGTTGCTGAGTCAGTCAGAGTATTGGTCCTGATCAAGTGTTAGGGTCTTCAAATACACAATAAGTTCGGAACTAACCCTAAGCCACTATTGGTGCTTTTCCACCAAATGGGATCGGCTTGACACGACTCGACACGCTTTCAGCCACTGGCACAGCCACCCCCACCCCCACCCCAAGAAACGGAGCCAGTGACATAGCAAAACCTGTAATGGGTACCACAGGCTTTGTAGACCACAACAATGTCGGTAACAATTTTTATTTTCATGTTTTAATTTTGTTTCATCTATTTATTTATTTATTTCTGGACAGATCAGTTTTACCTGGCTTTCGATGGAGATTTTTTTTTCAGTCAAAGCATTCCAACCTCTTCAAAACCCCTCGGGGGAATGTCGTGAGCTGCCACTGGGAGTCAGAAAAAAAAAATGTGAGTGCTGCTGTGATTTCAGAGAATACGTAGTGATTGACAGGTCTCTCTGGCCAATCAGTGCTCTGCAAAGTTTACACATTACATTTAGTACCTGCTCAGCTCGAGTCATACCAGGCCAAAGCAGGTATTTTTAGGGTGTAGTTTCATAAAGTTGTACAAAAAAGATCCATTTGTTTGATGTTTTTTATTGATTTCCAGAGACACAAACCCTAAAGCAGCAAGCAACAGTACTTTTGGGATGCAGGGCATTTCACTGCGCAGGACCCCAGGCAAGCACGTAGCTGTTGTGTTGTGAGAAGGTTTTTTAACTGTGCAGGCCAGTGTATTTCCCCCATGCTTTCAGTAAACACTCTCCACCAAGTAATCTCATTACAGTCACCTTTCTCCAGTGCTAAGAAAGTGTGGCTTTAAAGCAATGAGAAAAAGGAAGTAACACAATGAGACGAAGAAGTTGTATTACAAAATGAACCAATCAAACAGCTCCAAATGTGGCTCTGGGAGTGGATTACTTCCACAATCCCTGCAGCGGCCAATAGAAGTGAACCCCAGACCCCCGATTTCAGACCAGAGAATGGTGCTCTAAACTGCTCTCTGGCTCGAAAACAGCTTTCATAATCCACCACACACTCGGAACATGAGGAGGAAGTGGACCCGGGTCCAGAAAAAACCCATGACAACAATCTACTGGTTTGTGACTGAGCTCTAAGTTATTAAGCCTGGCTAATGTTCTCATGGCTTGTCTTCTTGTATTTACAAGAGGCCTGGTATCATGCAGTCGGACATGGAAGTGAAAAAGATCAGGGAGATGGCCTGAGCTTCCAGCCAGCCTCCTGGAACCCAGACCTAGAATCTGCTGTTGTGTCAAGCATCATCAGCCTCATGATCCCATGGTGTCACATGCAGTCCTTGCAGCACAAACTTAAAGTAGGCGCATCCAGTTCTGACATTTGCTAGTGGTATAACTAGGTTGTGGCTCATATGGTCTAACAGCGCTGAAGGCTTTTTGAAGGATCAATAGTGAATACCACAGTTTTTTTTTTTTTTATTTATTTATTTATTTTTTTTACTACAACACTGCTATTCACAAATGACTGTAACATGTGTTTCTTTGTGCCCATGAGCTGCACATGGCAAGGACTCAGAAAATCAGGTCAACATTCAAAGTAACAGTGATGACCAGATGTGAGATGATGATAAATGTTAAGGGGTCTAGCAAGTTCAGCCAGTTTTGACATTTGGAATAATACCATGAATTCCCTTATTCATCAATTCCCTGATTCCTGATTGAGGGTCGTGGTTTGTTGGCAAGTAACTGAGGTCCCCCTGCTAGGGTAACATCATAGCTTTAAAAACAAAGGTTCTACAAAGGGTTCTCTGAGTGATGCCATAGAAGAGCCACTTTTAGTTCCATGAAGAACCATTTGTGCTGATGTGGTTAAAATGAGTGAAGGAACTCAGAATAAGACTTTTAAACCTTTAAAAAGATTCTTCACAGAAACAAAATTGGTTCTTTGTGGAACCAAACATGGTTCCTCTATGAGATCTCTCGAAGAACATTTTGTAGCATCTTTATTTTGAAGAATGTATTTGGTAGACACTTGTGGTGTCTCCAGCATATGTTTGACTTGATTTCAAAGTGAACAAAGACTCAGGAACAGTCCCACAGCATGTTTTCCCCCCAGGAACAGTAGGCACAGTTTGCCCATGGAGGCCCTAAAAGTCTGGCCCAAGTAGAATTCCCACTTGTGACCCTCCTGACCAACTTTTTAGGGCTCCCACATTCTTCTGGCACATCTCAAGCACAGAAAGCCAAAGTAACTTGTCTTGTCTTGGCTCGGAAGGAACCAAAAGACCCGGAGGAAGCAAGAAGCCTGACAACTGCTCAGTTTGTGCCAGCCTTGCAAGGGGCTGCATCTCAAGGGAGAGGAAGTGACAGGCACTTCTTAGTGGCTTCAGCAAGCATCTCAGGACAGCTATCGTTAGCCATCGTACCTGACGTAGCATGTCAGCCTGTTACAGCCAAGCAGAGGGACGGATTCTGACAGCGGGAACGCTGGACCAAGATGAAAGACAGAAGACGAAAGAGGGCTGGAAGCCTTCATCAGGCTCTTCCTGTTGCCTGAGATAGGGAAGTGAAGAACGAGGCAGAGAGGCTGGGAGAGAGTGATGAATTAATTAAAAACGTGAGTAGAGATAGTGAGAGAGGAAGAAGGGGCACCTTGTTCGCGAGGCCCGGGGAAAAAAAAAAGCCAATCACTGTGCAGTGAGCTGTTAGTGCCTTCCTTTTTTGTGGCTGCTGACAAGTTAGTAGAGGCGGGAGAAGCACGTCATAAATCACAGTTGACAGGTCTCCCTCTGTACCTCAACTACCACTCCCTCACTCTCTTTCATGGCTATTCTGTCCATCCGTTCACCTGTCTCGCCTAGTACATACCCTCTCTCTCTCCTTTCTGTAATCTCTTTCTCAGGGCCCAAACAGACACGGCGTCAGCGTCTAGCCGTTTCGCTCGTTCTCATTTAAACTTTTAAAAACTACTGCATGCTACTTTTCTCCCACAAACCTTTCACTCCACTCTGGTTTGGGACGTGCCTTGACCTCCACTCTCTCAGATGTACACTGTAATCAAATGTCTATTTTATGGTGAAAAATGTCAAAGCCTTACAGTAAAAGACTACTGAACTCTAAACTGTTTGAATACAGTTTCTGAAAACATCAAATACGGTAAATATCTACTATATAAATAAAGTAAATTTACACCTTTTTCTGAAAAGAAAAATATATATTTCCAATTTATATTTGCTCCCTATTTAAAATAGAAATATAATTTAGTTTGTGTGTTTTTTTGGGTGTTTTAAGGGTTTTCACTGTGTTTTGCTTTGGGTTTTGTGTTTGATGTGTGTGTGTTTAGCTGAAATATGGCCTGCTCTCTCTCTCTTTTCAGCACTACACCCTTTTATTGACTCTATAAAGGACTCCACCCTTGCATTCATCCTAGAATTTTTGTGAATTTTATGATTAATCACATTGCTTTTTACTTTTTACTGTAAAGGTATGTTTTTTTTTTTCTTAGAGAACGTCAATATTTTCCAGAAAATTTAAGAATATAAAATGTACATTTGCCAAATAAAAGCTTACTGTAATATATTAAACACTGCAACTGTATATTTTTGTGTATCTCACTCCATCCTCTCTCTCCCTCTCAACCACCCTCCACTTTTCTCTCAGTCTCTCACAACTACATCTCTAACCATTCTCCCACTCTCTTAAATCTCCTTCATCTCTCATCCGGCAACTCCCACTGGGCTGCCCTCCCTTTCCCCTACAGTTTGAACCGCCATGCTCCCTTTACCTGACGGGACATTTGCCTTGAAAAGCATCTGCCAGTTTTTTTTTTTGTTTTGTTTTTTCTTCCGAAGGCAGCACAGGGCTTTGACGGAGCGATGCACCCACCGTGCCGGCACCATCAATCAGCATCTTGCAATCTGTAGGCCAATTACTCGCAATCCACAGCTTAATGGGGGAAGATTTCCACGATACCTTCGTTCTAATTAAAAGATGGTCTGCGCGCCCGACGGTGAAGAGTTTTTCATTAAAGAGGGTGGTGAAAAAAAAAAAAAATCTTCCACCATGTGAACAATTTGCACTCGGCAGAACGGCAGAAAAATATACACAACTAATGTGTAAACATAATTGCTGAGAGGATAAGTGCCTTTTTCCCCTTCACACTCGGCACCGCCGCAAAACGTGTTTCATGCCGTACCAGCGCAGGCAATTACCTGCTTTATGTTTAGCTGTTTCTCCTCTCCAAGAAAAGCACAGGCCGTAAACAAACTAAATCAAAGGAACAATGCTCTCCACAGACACTTGAGAAAAGACAACCGTGCCTGGATTTATGCTAATGGAGGGATCTCAAAGGTCAAATCACCTGTGACATGCAAATTACTCTGACAGGACTTATCTGCTGAGTGGCCAGAGGCCCCATCAACACGAGAAAAGAAAAAGAAATGTCACACCACGAGAGACAGACTCTGGACAGCTCTCGTGTTTTGGCAGCAGTTGCTGGCGACAATGATCCGGGACGTCAGAATCACGCATCCGCATTTGATGAAACCAAATGGCACCGCTGTCTCGGCCCATTTACCTCCTAAAGACATGGAAAACCTGATTTCTGATATTTGACTGCATTCAAATAAGGTCCTGCAAGTCGAGTTCAATCATGTTTATTTAGAGAATTTACAGAGAGCTTTTGAGGACACTAGGGAATGGAGAGCGCACTGTGAGCGAAGGCAGATGTGAGATTATGTTCAGCATCAACTGGTGTTCACCTCAACTTACTTAGAGCCAGTGTCTTAGAGCAATGCCTTGGGGATTGAAAGAAAAAAAAAGAAAGTAAATTCCTATATTTGCACATTATATTTTCTGAGATTTTGAGACTTTGAAGAACCTAAGAAATCAGCCTGATCTGATATATATATATATATATATATATTTATTTATATATATATATATATATATATATATATTGGGGTGCGTGCGGTGGGTCCAGAGCCTACCTGGAATCATTGGGCGCAAGGCGGGAATACACTCTGGAGGGGGCGCCAGTCCTTCACAGGGCAACACACACTCACACACACACACCTACGGACACTTTTGGGTCGCCAATCCACCTACCAACGTGTGTTTTTGGACTGTGGGAGGAAACCGGAGCACCCGGAGGAAACCCACGCGGACACAGGGAGAACACACCACACTCCTCACAGACAGTCACCCAGAGGAAACCCACGCAGACACAGGGAGAACACACCACACTCCTCACAGACAGTCACAAACAGCGGAAATCGAACCCACAACCTTTAGGTCCCTGAAGCTGTGTGACTGCGACACCTACCTGCTGTGCCACCGTGCCGCCCCAGAACTCATACAGTGTGCTCTAAATATAATCGCCACACAAAATGTCTGCTATTCCTATTTACGGATGGACACGAGTATATTTGGCAACCCAGTGTGAACATCCAGCCTTCAATCTTCCTCAAAACCAAACTCCAATTCTAACCTTACATTTGACCCTAAACTTAACACCAACTTCCAAATATATTAGAAACACTGTGCTCGGAGTGTTTCTGTAGAACTCTTGAATGTCTTTAGTGAAACAATGCGGCCAGTGGGGAGCTTGTTCAGTAATCGACTGCAAATTAACTGTGAACCAATCACAGCTTGTGTTTAATCATATTCTGTAGCTGCGTCAGATTTGGATCAAACAAATTCTACTCACATCTCATGCAGCTGATATGAGAACAACGTATAACAACCTGTGCACACAAAGCCACATCGACAGATGACAAAGCTCAGCCTCTCGGAAACATGCCCGAAATCGTAACGCCGATGACTGATCTTTCAATTTCAATACAATCTTCTACGGTTCGCTCAGAAAAGAACTGAGGAGTTGTACAAATGATACCTGAAACTTTCACCTGGTGCGGCAAACAACTTATTTGCAGTTTTACCAGGCTCCAACCGTACCACCTACTTGAGTTCAGGGTGTGATTTCTCTCTTTTTTTTTTTTTTTTGTCTGTATGTGGAAGCTCGAAGAAAGTGCAATCTGACAGCAGGGAAAACAGGGTTTTCTCCAGGGAGCAAGAAACCACCGGGTGCCTCCAATGATGACAGGATTACAAATCTAAAGGCTTTTTCTGAGCTCACTTTAAGAGAGAAGATAAAATAGTGTGTGTGTGTGTGTGTGTGTGTGTGTGTATGTGTGTGTATGTGTGTGTTCGTTCATTCTTGAAAGGGCCAGTGCTTCCTTCCCAGCAATAGACAACCCTGCCTCCTGATGTGATCGGGGTCCTAATAAAGCTGGTCTGTTTGATGCTGTGATTAAAAATGGATATCGAAGATAGGGAATGAAAATGCATCCGGGATTCTTTGAACTTACGAAAGGTTGGGATTTTTGAATGTTTTTTTTTTTTTAATATATATTTATTTTTTAGTTTTTTTGAGCTAATGACACTAAGACTTGGCTGATTCCTTAAAACCTTTTTAATGTGAAGATACAGGGTGGGAAACACACAAAGACTTACGATGCAGACCCTCAAATTGGCCTAAATTCTACACTCTAATAACTGTGTAATTACATATTAATAACACATGCAAATCAGTGTAACTACTGGTAATTGATTCAGTGTTTTTGTTTGCAAAGGTATACTGCCATTTTTACACATGTAATTAAATATAATTATGAAGTAAATAACAAAAGAAAAACAAACAAACAAACAAACAAAAAAAAAATTACAACAAAAACTGAAGGCATTGCCTTTAGATACCATGTTTTTGCATGAAGTCTTACACATTTCCATGTCCTAAATCCCTGCACTACCAACCTCTGCTAAGCAAAGTAGACATATAAACATTAAAAATAAAATATATAAACCATGTTTGTCCTGATACCATGTGAAGGACTGGCGCCCCCTCCAGGGTGTGTTCCCACCTTCCGCCCAATGATTCCAGGTAGGCTCTGGACCCACCGCGACCCTGAACTGGATAAGAGTTACAGATAATGAATGGATGAATGAATGTTTGTCTTGATCAGCATCTCCACATCCCTTCACCTTCTCCTGCAAGTGTGTATGCATTTTCTTATTTATATATTCACTAAGCACAGGTAATTGGGTGTCTGTCGCCAAGCACAGAGAGAGTTTGAGGGGTGGGGACGGGCTGTGGGGCTGCTGTGGGACTGTGGTGGTAATGGTCTGGTGCCAGCAGGTAGGTTCCACTGTCGGCTCGGGTTTGATGAGGTCCCGCGAGCGCCATAGCAGCTGCTCACCCTGATAAGCCAACCTGGGGCTGGGATGGAGGGGAGGTGTGGTGGGGGGGAGGCTGGGGAGCTGATGGGAGAGAGAGAGAGAGAGAGGTGTGTGAGACTGCTGCAGACAGAGAGATGCAGTTAGAGCCAGTGAGAGAGAGAGAGAGAGAGAGAGAGAGAGAGGTACCCTTTGTAGAGATAGACGAGGAATGACAGAGAACAAGAAAAATGAGAACAATAGAGAGAGAGAGGGAGAGAGAGAGAGAGAGAGAGAGAGAGAAAGAAATGGGAGAGACAGAGAGAGAGAAACTAATACATGGAAATCTGTGAGCAGTTCTGGCTGCAGAGCCACGTTGCGGTTTCCTTGGAGGGGAGTGTGGGGTGAGGTAAGCTCAGGGAGAAAGAAACGGATGCGAATGTGAATCCTTAATCCCACAATCCCACCCTCTCTCTCTCCCTCCGTCTCTCTCTCTCTCTCTTTCTCTCTTTCAGGGATTTCCTCCCCTGCCCTCCTCCACACAGGGCCAGACCTGGCAGAAATAAAATGTGCAGAAAAAGAACTGGGAAAAAAAAAGTATTAGTCAGAAAAAATGCAGATTTCTTTCGGCGTTTTCAGAAGCGTGTGCCGTGTTAAACATGACGGTGTAGAACCTGAGTGAAGAGGAACAGTTCTCCATTTATCGAAGGCTTCGATAAAGTTTAACCTGCTGTGAAACGACTAATCAGCTGAGCCCTGTGCTGCTGTCTTTAGAGACTTCGTTCAGATCTTAACAAGTCACTTTTAAGCCCCTTCCACACACATCTGTATACTTTAAAAAAGTATCTACATCCGGGCGAATACAAAAATGAATTCATTGTCATGCCCGTCCAGTAGGGGGCCATAGTGCCTCAAAGAGAGACATCAAAACACCACGACACAAGAGAGAATCACAGTGGTTTAAACCCAAATCACTCACTACATAGTGCACTACACAAGTCATGACATAATTGAATCTGGTTGGACAATGAAAGTGAAACACCTGTCATTGTAGTGTGGGAGGTCTCATGGCTAAATTGGAGCAGCCTGGTGCCAATCTTCATTAAATGCAAATTAATAAATTACTGTGGTCTACAACCAGGTGTTTCACTTTCATTGTCCAACCCCTGTATATTTCTAATACTTTTTATTTATTCATTTGTGAGCATCTGAAATCTAATGCCATTTTCATGTAGATGAGATGCCAAAACACTTTCAGAAATGTCCAGGTGTGTGGGAATGGAACCTTAGAAACACAGGCATCTGATACACACGGACCAACCAAACCGTGTTATACTGACTTAATTCTTTGGAAATGTAATAATAATAATAATAATAATAATAATAATAATAATAATAATAGGGATACAGTGCTCTGGCAGGCAGTGAAATGCCATGTGGAGGTCCCTATTGCCATAAGGATAGCAATAACACACAGTAGCTGCAGGGTCTACTTTAGCTACTTAGCTTTGATAGCATTTATTACATCTGTCCACATCCCTCAGTCACAACCAATTCAGAAACAGGAAACTCATCTGCATTTATGCTCACTAGCTACTTTTTCAGTTTTCCTATTTTTATTCCCCATTCTACTGTCACGATCTGGCCACTGTATCAGAAACACAGTCCCTTGTATTTCCACTCACAGTGTTTCTAATGAAACATTTATCAACTGCATTTTCTCTGAATTACTCTTGATCTAAAGTTTGCGAAATGTTTTTGTGTGTCATGGTCACGCCACAATAAATCCATAAGTCTCCACAGAGTGAAGTGTTTATGCAATGAGCACCAGAGTCCCTGCCTTCACCAAAGTCAGTACACATCACTGACAAGAAGCTACAGTGAAGGGCTTCCTGTAAAACGAGCAAAGGCTCCTTATGGATCACAGGGACTCAGTTTGACTGTCAGCTTCATGTCAACCCTGGTGCATTTGTCAGGCCGAACGGCATACGAGTGTAATCTCAGCGAGACCATACACACAGTGAGATCCAGTGGGAACAGACAAGCCTAGCCACTTAGAGACAGACACACAACTGCATCATCAACAGCTACTGACACAACAGCACTGGCCAATAAGGCTTGAAGGCAATGTGTCTGGTTTTACAGTTGCTCCCAGCTTCCCTGGGTTTTGCTCAGCTTCACTATTAATCCTTATCTCTCTCTCTCTCTCTCTCTCTCTCTCTCTCTCTCTCTCTCTCTCTCTCTCTCTGCCATGTCCTTTTGGCCTGTAGCTTGACATGGTGCCAATTAGCTCCATGCCCTCTGGTCACAGAAGGAGGCATGATGGATGCTCACTTATGCCAGGCCAGCTCTGGCCTCCTTGCTCAGCCAACGCTGCCGTGGGTTGAGATTTCAGATGGAGGCATGGGGGCCGCAATTGCATCTGCCAAGTGCCTGCAGATGCCCCTCAAGACCCGGTGCACTGGGAGGATTGTGGATTTAGCCTGACGTGGGGGTCTACTTTATATTAACCCCCAACACAGCCATGAGGAAACACGCCAGCCTGACGCTTCCTTTGAGGTTACAGCACATGTGTATTGGTATGTTTATGGATTTTTCTGACAGCGAGGAAGGCCGTGAGACTTGAGCAGAAACAAGGGCAGTTTTCCTGATCAGAAATCTATAAATTCATGCTTTTGTATAATCGTTTTAATTAAATCTATATCTAAAAGGGGGAGCTTTAGGAAAACAAGGCACTTGTGTGTGTGTGTCATTTGAAGTGAGGAAACAGCCATGAATCCACAGAAGCAATCAATTTTGCAGCAATTATTGCATGAATTGTTTTTAACTGGTTAATTATATAAGACCGCCACCTACCTCTTACACTGTAGATCACACCCTTATCATTTATGAGCTTTAGAGTGTGGTCCTTTTTTGTGAAATTAGCTACAGTCAGTGTTCCAGAAAAATATTTCAGAACAACTGATCTTAATAAAGATAAATAATCATCATAATGCGATGACTCCACCACAGACATCATGGCACAGTTTGAATGGACAGACGGAGCAGGGGAGGGAAGAGAGAGAGAGAGAGAGAGCTTAGAAGAAACTTCATTATCAGACCAGATGCTGGCGCTTTATTAATGAGTCCGGGCGGCAAAAAAAGTTCCCTCCACAAACGGTGACAATGTGCCACATTTGAGATACGGCCCAGGAGAGTGCACAGAGAGAGAGAGAGAGAGAGAGAGAGAGAGAAAGAGAGAGAATGAAGAGAGAGAATGAATCACAGTCACAGAAGTATAAGCGATTTTCACTCATCCTTATTGCCTCTGAAGAGCACATGCTCACAGCCAAGTTACTCAAGACTTTCATCCACACATCTACACACTCTGACTCTTAACACAACAATGTACGCATGTGCCAACCAATGACAAAAGCCCACCAGAAGCAGATAGTGATGAATGATGGCCCACATCATTGTTCGGCACAGCTTCACAGAAGCTTTAGTCAAGGTCGCATCACGACACAATGGTGCCTTGAGAAAAGCCCACTGTAATCTACAGCAACATTGCCTCCACTGATGCGACTGTGGCTTAATCCTTTAAACCATGTTTTTTTTTTTCTGTCGCTTGAAAGTCTCAGGTTGTGCAGAGTGATCTCGATATCACACTCTAAACAAAGCTCCATGCCGGACCTTTGGGCAACATCAGGGACAAGGACAAATATAAAGATGCACTGAGAGTTTACTCCAAAAAAATATGTGATCCTGATACTCCAGTGATTCATCTTTCCATAACGAAACAACATCACACTAACACCTCACAGTCTGGAGGTGAGAGATATTCTGTTTTGAGTTCTGTTTAGAGTTGGTCACATGGGTGATCAACTCTATGGACTGAATCATGCAAGGGCTTGACTCTTGATCTTGTGTTTGGAAATGTAAAAATAACAAATGAACATGTCGATTAATACTTTTTGCTGCATTTCTGAGAAGACCCAGTCCAGGTTCATTTGAGCGACCAGCACCACAATTTGCTGGACGCTTGGCATCCAAAGAACACAGATCTGAAAGTTGCATGATCATTTATATTCAACTAAATATTATACTGTAAACACAGTAGATGACTATGGAGCATCAAACCTAAACTGTGGCTCCTGGCTTTTTCCATAAGGGCTTGCTTGAATTATTGTTAATGTTTATTTAAACACATTAGCATATTAGGTAACGTTTAATTTTAGAATAAAGCATACACTGAAATCCTGATAATTTAACACAGTGTTATGAGCTTCTTCATTTTACTGGAGGATGTACTGTAAATCTAAAAATGCAAGTTCAGCGCCACTGTGCCTCTGTAATGTCACATAATTAGTTGGTGTGAAGTTGTTAGCTAATGCTAATCGTATTTGCGTAACCCAATTAGTGTGTTCATTTTAGAGCTATTGGACAGGGGTGTGAAGTAAAGGCACTGCTAATTCAGCAACCAGTGTTAAAAGCGTTCTGAATCTACTGGACAAGCAACAAGACACAAAGGCTTAACATTACGAAGTTCAGCTCTGTTAGCGCAAATAGCTAAGGTTAATGTAACATTATGGCCACTAGCTTCCCATTTTCTTTCAGCCTGAAGACCACCAGACCCCATGTGTGATCCATGGCCCACTGACTGAAAAAACTGAGAGTTCAGCTAAAGTTGTAAGGTAAACATTAACTTGGCTTAATTAGCTTGTTAGATTAATAGGTTCACTACAGTTGCCAAAGACTAACAGTGAAACTACCCTCCTCCCTCTCTTTCCCTCAGTTCCTCAGACACTTTGTCACTGGGACGTCAGGGCTTTTGAGTGACAGGAGATCCTGACGCACTAACCTGTTCTAATCAGCCTGTCAGCACGCATCACGCTAAAAATCTCACGCAGCCGACAGCGTGTTCGTCTCACGTCCCGCTGGCTCAGCCGAGGTGGACGCGGCACTCTCCTTGAGAAGCCATGCAGATTCATCAGAGTGATGAAACGCAAGAGGAGAGACTTGAGAAAGGCAGAGTAGGGGGAGGGGTGTGTGGATTAGAGAGAGAGAAAGAGAGAGAGATGTCATGGTGAGGAAGAGATGGGGATAAATATAGGAAGGCAGGGAGAAAAGCAGGAAGAGCCACTGACCTTTCTGTGCATCGCAGAAGTTTGTTCACTGTCCAACGAAACAAAAGAAATATTCAGAAAACAAGTGCTTTTCGTTTGTTCACACATCTGTGTGTGTGAGAGATCTGTGCCTTGAATCTCAGGGGTGTCTGTTTGAAGGAGACCAATCAATACTTCTATGAAATGAAAGAGTACGTGTGGTGGGCCTTGGCAGTAAATTCGTCCCTCCGCCGCCTGCTACCACTGATGTTATCGATAGGTCTCGTGGCCTTATCATCCCCCGCTGAAAAGCACCATCAGAGAAATCAATCTCTGACAAGTATTCCTCCATGTACACTTCAGTTAGCCCCGCGAATACCTCGACCGCCGATCGCTGATCAAATGCAGCTGAGGAGAACTGCCGTTTCATTCTGATGACCGGCTAATCAAGCCTGAGTACTCGTACTAATGAAACGACCAACGTCCCTCTCAGAAGTGCCTTCATTAATTCATTCTTTCATTCACAGACAATGACATTGGCTACTGTGAAGGCTGAAGCCGTGACTTTGTGGGGACATCTGCTAAGTGCAATCAGTAATATATTAACACTATTCCAATTATCTCCTGCTGTTTGGGGCTCTTTCTGTTGCTGTGGCTCTGTTCGTTCAGTGTCCTAAGATTATCAGTGCTGTGGGTTCTTGAAAAGCAATTTATAAGTATAATATATCATTAATACTATAATAATAATAATAAACTGATTGGCTAAAATTTACAAGAGCCAAACTTTTTTTTTTTTTTTTTTTTACATATGAGTAATTGGGGTAACTGGGAAGTAATGACTTGCTACAACCCTGAAGCTGGCTTTAAAAGGTATAGCAGCTCTCCACCTTAAATATACCAGAAGTTGCATTCTAAAATTTTAAGTTAAATGCACCTGCTGTTACATTCTGTAGCTTCCATCTGAATATAAATGTAACAGCCATTACTTTCTTGAGCATCCAGACAATTGAAAATGTTTGCAACTGTTACAGTCTTGAACGTCCAGTCCACCTTAAATGTACTGGTGGATATGTGCTGGAGTCCAACCAAAGTTTATCAGCACTTACATGGTGGAGCAACCATTCCACCTTGAACATACCAGCAGTTACATTCTGGCACATCCATTCCACCTTAATTATACCAGCAGTTACATTCTGGAGTATCCATTCCACATTGAATATACCAGCAGTTACATTCTGGAGTATCCATTCCACATTAAATATACCAGCAGTTACATCCTGGAGTATCCATCCCACCTTCAGAATGTAACTGCTGGTATATTTAAGGTGGGATGGATACTCCAGGATGTAACTGCTGGTATATTTAATGTGGAATGGATACTCCAGAATGTAACTGCTGGTACATTTGAGTATCCATTCCACAATAAATATACCAGCAGTTACGTTCTGGAGTATCCATTCCACATTAAATATAAGAGCAGTTACATCCTGGAGTATCCATTCCACCTTAAATATACCAGCAGTTACATCCTGGAGTATCCATTCCACATTAAATATACCAGCAGTTACATTCTGGAGTAAACATTCCACATTAAATTTAAGAGGAGTTACATTCTGGAGTATCCATTCCACATTAAATATACCAGCAGTTACATCCTGGAGTATCCATTCCACCTTAAATATACCAGCAGTTACATCCTGGAGTATGTATTCCACCTTAAATATACCAGCAGTTACATCCTGGAGTATCCATTCCACCTTAAATATACCAGCAGTTACATTCTGGAATATCCATTCCACATTAAATACAACAGCAGTTACATTCTGGAGTATCCATTCCACATTAAATATACCAGCAGTTACATCCTGGAGTATCCATTCCACCTTAAATATACCAGCAGTTACATCCTGGAGTATCCATTCCACCTTAAATATACCAGCAGTTACATCCTGGAGTATCCATTCCACCTTAAATATACCAGCAGTTACATCCTGGAGTATCCATTCCACCTTAAATATACCAGCAGTTACCTTCAGGGGGGGTCTTCCGCTACAAGACACCACCTTGCTCCTCCATACACTTCAACATCTGAACAAATAATTAGGGAATGTTCTTAAGGCAGTAGAGAACTAGGAAAATAATCAAACATGGCATCCCCTGAAAATCCTGACCAATGAGGAAGGTTTACACTGTGTACTATGTACTGACCACTGGGTTTAAGTATAAGGTAGTTATCTTTAGTGTAATGTACAGCAGTACTCTCTAACAGTAGCTGCAGCTAGTTTTAACCCTCAGCAAGAGGGTCAGGGGAAGTTAGTCGAGCGAAAAATGGGTCTGAAACATCTCCATTTGTTTTCTCCCTCTATGTCCTCTCTGCTTCTGTTTAAGCCACCTAAAGCACACTGCAGCACGCATGCAAGCGGAACATCTCGGCTGTGTGATTCAGACAGCAATACACAGCCCCAAAAATAAATAAATGAAAAATACAAATCTCCAAAACTACAAATCTCCATCTCTTTCTTCCTCAAGCCCTTTGCTAAAGCATGCATAAAACTTGCATAAAACATTTCCTTAAGACATGAGTCAGCCCTGAAAGCAACACACAATTGCTCCATCGTGCACCAGTGCACCAATAAAACACCCACTTTCCCTCCCAAAGACCCCCTCCAAACCCAGACAACACTTTCACCCTCTGGATCCCCTTCATGGCGACACGATTTTCAGCAATTAGAGTGAAATCTGTCCCTCCATGCGTCTGATTGGCTGCACGCTGCCTTGCTCGAAAAGCTTTGAAGTCATGAGGGAGAGGCCTTTCCTTCAGCCGAGGTCATGGTGTAATCTCGGTGAGGATGGAAAACAATGAGTGAGGGACACTATCCCACTATATTTCCTTTCCTTTCTCTCTCCACAGAAAAATCGGACACTTAAGCTCATCAGAAAGTACAAGGCAAGAGGGAGACACTGTCAAGGAAGAGTGATCTCTCTTTCTTTCTGTCTCCTAAATTTGTTTCCCCCGCCGAATCCTATTCTCTGCCTCTGCTTGAGTCACCAGACTGAGTAATCGGCCCTTGATTGTACAGTTAGTTGAGACAAATTAAGTGTGGGAGAGGACACAGAAGTGGGACAACTGTGAGAAAGAGAGAGAGAGAGAGAGAGAGAGAGAGAGAGAGAGAGAAAGAGTACACAATATACTTTCTTGCTTCACCAAACTCTTTTATACACAGTGTGTCGCTAAGACGTTCTATAGACATCTATTTTGGGAATGAACAGTTTGTTATGTTGCCTGGTCTGAAAACAGTGGGATAAATCAATGCTATGTTGCAGTAGACAATGTACCCTTCCACAGGACAACCACACAGGGAGCTGGTAGGGGTCTAGATGCTCTGGATTGGAAGCCAGACCCCTGGTAACCACACCCCTGGTTGCTGATGTCAATGGATGTGATGGCAGGTATAACTAGCTTGGTGCTAATCCAAGCCTTCCTCAGACTCTCGGCTATATCCCTGCATTCCCAGACATTTGCAAGTGAAAAGGACAACTATGTTACAGCAAGGAGCAGATCTGTGTAATGTCAGAGTATACTCTCATTCAGACTAGTGTTCTACATAGTGCCCCTGATTTCCCGGTGTAAGGAGTAAAGCTAATTGGACCATTTCAAACACAGCATTAGACACTCACCAAGATATCAAGATTTCAAGGGCAAACCCCTTTCCCCCGCCTCAAGCCATTTCATCATCCATTCAGATCTCCAAGAGTGAGCTAATCATTAAAACAGAACCATTTAGCTGTAGCACTTTCTCGATCCCACTCACCTTTTGCCTCAGTTAATCTCACCAGCCGTTAATTGATTACCTACCGAGGGCTAAAAAGGCCTTGAAAGGTCAGGCTACGAAGTCTCAGAAAGGACACACAGAGTGGAGACTGATGAAAGGTCAGTGGCCTACCTGTGAGGGAAGAATCTACTGAGGAGGGGATGCTGGGAAAAGTGTGTGTGTGTGGAGCTAAGTTTTAGGGCCAGACAGACTGAAGAGGCAGCTATATATAAGCACCAAGGCACAAGGCACTGGCACTCAGCCAGACATCGTCACTGCTGGAGCTGAAGTCAGGAGTCCAAAAAGCTGCTAGGCTAGTTAAAGTGGAAAAAAAATGTTTGCATAATTTTACCCTTGTAGTCAATTACCCAGCATTGGTCAGTACATCTAAAGTTTGCTTCCTTGGTTCTTCACTAAAGTGTTGATGCTAATGGAGCCAACAAGTAATGGAAGTCTATAGTACACTAATTAGCATCATCGGATTTGCAGTTTTCACATTTTGCCACACACTGAAGCCTGTTATAGAGTATATACTTGTAACATTGGTATTTATTTGTCATTTTATTATGGAAAAAATAAATACAGGATAGGTATTTACAACACAAACAAGTGAGTGTTCTTAATAAAGAAAATGGGTCGTTAATATCTGGGATGACTTCAAATTAACCACACTGTAATTTTCCAACCCATGCCTTCATCAGAGCCTAGGGCCAGGGCAGACTGTACGTTCCAGAAATTGCCATGTTGAGACCTGCTGTAAAGGCTGGGACACATTCACACACTAAAAGCACAATCAAACAGGAAAATTGTGAACAAAACAACACAGCGAAGAACAGAAGTTTCACTTCTTAACAGTCTTATTAGACAAGATGTTGGGCTTTATTGGCCCTTGTGGACTTTCCTTTTTTAGATTTTTCCCTTGGTTTATGACACACACACACACACTTTCTTTCTCCCTCCCTCACACACACGTCCCTTGGAGACAGATTCAAACCATGATTAGCTCACAGCACCATTCTTCCTCCCAGAGGAAGCCCTGCTCTTGGGACCTGAGCAATTCACAGGATACGAATCAATTACCAACTATTAAGCACTGCAAATGCATTTCTGAGGGACTCGGGCACTTTTCTCCAGCATTTCCTCTACGCTTCTTATCATCGTTTGTGTTTTCGCTTACACCAGCACATCCTGCATTTCCTTCTCCCCTCCGTTCTTCCCCCATACCTGAACCAAAACAAAACGCTGAGGCTAATTAAACTGGCCTGCCACTCTGTTTGTCAATTACAGGGCCATCACATCCTACTGCACTCGTCACACAAGCTCTCGCTCTTTCTGCCTGCATCCTGCCGCCTTCAGAGCGACTCTGTAAGGGCCCATCAGCGGCTGATTTCAGCTGACGCCTGCACAGCCCCCGTTCGCCCCTGCCCGGCCCCTGGATGTCGCGAAGCGAGAGCAGAGGTGACAGCCTGCTCCTCGTCCTGTGTATTTAAACAGACAAGGCGTCCTCTTGGAGGGAACGAAAAAAGACAAGGCGGCGAAAAGAACAAGGCTAATTTGTGCTCAAAGGGCACAGAAGAGAGGGTGAATAATTGAGCACTCTAGCCTGGTCATGAAAGAGGGCCCATCTGGGAGAGAAAATACCTAAGACCGGGTCCTTTAGTTGAGTCACGCAAGGCCCTCAACCTTAAATTTGCCATTTAGGAGTGCAAGGCAACTTGCCCTTGAATATCCTAAGTATTTGAGGGGAGAATTAAGATGACATGATCAGGCGTGAAGGACATCTCCTAACCTCAGGACTCCGAGCCCCATTCAGGCCTGACTTCTGACATTCACATACTTAAGAGATGTGCTTTTACAAAGGGGTGGCGTTCCTGCCTAGACAATGAAAGGGATGCTGTCATCCATTATACTATCCACTATCCTGACATGGGAATGCTTCTTATAAAGGGGTTTCCTGTGATTGCACTTTGGGGTTTTGAATTTCATGGCTAAGACTGCTTCTTTAAGATTGAAAAACAAGACCCTAGCCAGCTCCATATGTCTTTAAACTCAGAGGGCTTTTGGACCCTGCAGGATTTAAAAACGCTTTATAATTTGCATGGCCTCATGGCCAAAAAGAAGGACAACGGTAGAATGAAATATGTACCCTGCCTTGGCCCAGCTCCCATGAGCATACAAACCGTTTATTCGGACGCCCGGCAAGAGGAGAGACAGTGTCGACTGCCTTTGATTTGCACCCACGGGAGCTCCTGAAAGACTAGACAGTCAAGTGGTGTGAAGCAATCCGACTTGGAGGGAAGCCGATTACCTAGAGCGCTCCCTCAGGACTGCGGGACGTTTGTCAGGCTTGACACACTTCACTCTGTCACAGTATCAGAGGGGCTGAAGAGGGAGACAGGCAGCCCTGGAGGGAGTGGGGCAGGCGCGGATGGAGGGATAATATGAGAAATACTGCGGAATGAGGAGGAGAAGGAAAGGGAGGAAAAGTGCTGACTGGTGGACTGGTACGCAAACACTCGTGTCGGCCAGTCATCTCTTCTCCAAGGTTCGCTATTGTTCCATTTCGCCGTGTGTTACTCTGGGCTTTGCTTAAGTGCCCGCTGACACCTTGTGCTTGGCTTGCAACTGTAAGCTCTTTTCTCCTCTCTCTCTATTCTCTTTGCAGTTAACCGTGCTGTCTCCGGTTCTCATCAGGTCAGAGGAAGGTATGGCCAACCCTGCTGACTTGTGAAAAATTTCTCTTTATCTTTGACGCTGAAGGAAAGAGACTTTTTTTCCCCCTGAGTCTAATTTCCTATGCGTCCTCAAATTACAAATGCTGACCAAGTTTTCTTCCTAATTCATGTGAGGAAACATTGCTGAGCCCACGGCCTCTTAGGAGAAAAACAGAATTCAAAAAGAGCAAAAGGCTCCCGAGTGTATAAACTGGATTAGAAAGATATGTCCCATCCCCAGAGTTTTTCAGTCCTCATGATTCTAAATATATCCCAGTGCCCAACCTAGAGATCTTTAAAACTGGAACTTGAATCCAATCTTTGGTCTTGTCTTTTGCAAACCATACCAATGAATTACACCTGTACCTACGAATGATCACTAAACCAGGACTGGCAACAAAACCAGGACTATTCATGGTCTGGATCTGAATATTTTTGGCCTGCTCTTCCTGATTTCTGATTAGATTCCTTTTATCCAGTTCCTGTAGAGCAGTGTTGGCCAATGTCAGCCAATTGCTAGGTCACACTTACCAAACTGGGAAATAAACCCTCTCCCCAAAGCACATTGAACCTCACCGTGATGTTTTGTGAGCGGCAGTTTGAAAAGATGAGCTCAGGGGTTGCATTTCTCAGAGGAAGCATGTGCTCTCCATTGTTTCCTCTGATTGGTTAGGGGTGTACAATAAGAAGATATTCAACTGTGATGGGAATCAATCGCTACAATTAGGACCATGCAAGTATCTGAAGTGAAAGCTCATAGTAACTTTTCCATTTGACATTAAGCCTGACGAACTGCAATGGCTTTTGTTTAGTAAACTGCATTAGCATCTGATTGAACAATCAGTTAAAAGAACAAAGGAGAAATGGACAATACTCAGTTGCCTGCAATTGTTCACAAACCATATTACTCCAACTTGGGCAGCATTTTGATGATGAGAACCAAGAAGACAGATGTTGGCAAATTACACTTGTTTGAGGAGATCCTATTAACTTTATTTAAAGGCAAAATCATGACTGGAATGAAAGCTTACTTCAGAGCTCAGAGCTTAGAAAACGGTCTTGTTCAGAATAAAGATATATGCAAGCAGATTTTTTTTTTTTTTTTTTTTTTCGTTATGAATAACATCCTGGCCTTTTGACCAAAGATTAGCATCAGGTAGCCTTTTGTAACCTCAGTAAAGATTGTTCAAGGTAGCGACAAGGTGACAGTATTTTTTCATTAATGACAAAATAGCCATGAGCTGCTCGATTGAGATGAGCTTCTTGCCAGGAAGGAGAAAAGAATGATATTATGACCACATTCCCTGTTAGACTTACAATTAAATGAATAGCGAACAGTTCTATCGATGCGGCAATCACATTCAGGTTAGACTCCAAATCACATGGGGGCATTCAGCTCTTTGTCAGCAGTAAGAATGTTATTAGGGACAGGAATAGGAATGGAAGTTGAATTCGCAAGGGGGCACGGCAAGTCCTCTAAGCCCACTGTGAGCATATTGAGATTACCTTTTATGATGCGTGTAGTGGTTCCTCTCAGCCAAGGCCCCAGCATGCAAGCTCCTTTCTCTCCCTCTCAGTGGTATTCCCTGGTTTGAATGCTTCACTCTATTCTTGACTCCGCTGCCAATCTCCCGGCTCGGGAGTGAGTTTTCAAAACGTTGTTTCCTCCATGAAAAGGGGGAAGTGCCAGGCCAAGTTCTGCTGCTATTCTCAGATGGGAACCCATGGGGTTAGCTTTGTGCTGAGGCTAAACTGTGTTCTTTTGCTTATTCAAGCACAGATAAACTAAAATGAGTTTAGAACCCAGACTGTGGTGCCTTTGGGGCAATTTGCCTGGGATTAGGCTTCGTCTTGAAACTTTTGAATTTCAAATCTCAGAGAGGTCTTCTGGGCAGTCTAGGCCTAGGCTTGATTCTTCCAACCAAGTAATGAATAATGATATTTAGAAATGTATTTGAATTTTGTCACATTTTTGTCACATAGTAACCATGTAATAACCAAATAATAACAGTTTCTTTACTCTAAAGCTATAGTAAAATATCAACATAAACAAAATAAAAGCCTTGTCAGCAGACAAACATTCATATTTACTGATACACTGCACATGTGGAGTAGTGGCACACACACAACAGCTAGCACTTGTCCCTCTTCAGAACTGCGATTCTAGCTCTTAACACACCTGGATCAACTTATCGGCCTATTACCACATCCTTCACCAGTGGAATCAGGTTTGGAAGAGCATGAAAAAAATAGTAATGGCGGACTACTCGAAATCCCAGCTGAATCAGTCTGCCTTAGGGCCGCGCTTGTCGTGTACTGGAAGTGAATGGTGATAAAAAGGGACAAACGACAAAACAACATCAAGAAGGCTTCACATGAACAGAAAACATACAGGCATATGCAGCTTGGCATACACACACATACACACACTTCTTGTGAGGAGTGATGGCATGTAATTATTTCTTCAATGGTCGACCATGTGTTTATCAGAATGTTAATGTTCGCATAATAACAGGCTCTGCCATGCCGGCGAGAATGTCAAGCCTGTCCGGCTGTCAATCAGAGCCCAAAATAGTGCGGCAAATAAGCATGCGCCGCCGTCACGGTTGCTGACAGACAGCACCCGGCATAGCCTTCAAGCTGACAAATATCAGGCCACGCATACGAGGAATTATTCGATCTGGGAAAGAAAAAAAAAAAAAAAAAGAAAAAAAGGTAAAAGAGACAGGGGTCAGTGCACAGTGCTGGAGAGAAAGTACGGGTTTCTAGAGATTATCAAGGAACTTTGTCAACTCAGGAAAAGAGAGTATGCAGAATGGGAGCTGAAGGTAAAGAATAAAGAGAGAAGAAAAAATAAAAGACATGAAAATCTCAATAAATAAACAAATAAAAGGAAAAAAGCAAATGAGTTCCCAAATCCAATGCTGTTTACTGACAATGTCAGCTGCAACTTCACAGGAAGTAGAGATTACAAACAGGAATTCCAAAAAGTTATTAGTCAAATGTGGGTAGAAAACAAAGCCAGAATTGATAAACTGGATTAGGCAATTTAAAGCATTGTTTGGTAATGTATAATTGTAATTAAAAATGTTCTCCTGCTTACTTGTCATTCTAAGTGTTATGTGGTATTACAAAATGACATTTGTAATTTTATTAAAAAGAAAAAAAAGTATATATATATATAATAAAATATAATATTAATATGCTATTGTCAGGATTGTGGGTGCGGACTGACGGAGGCGGACGCACTTGCTAAAACACACTATACTTTTATTCAAACAAAATATAACAAAACAGAGACAAACAGACTAGGAAGTAAACGAACGTGGAGTGAGGGATAGACGTGACAAAACAACGGTGAAGAACAACATGAAAACAGAGGAACAGCGGAGACAGACAGAGAGACTTGGTAATAAGCATGACAGAAGTGGAAACAAACAGAAGGAAATGAATGCCCGACAAGAGGAAGTGAGACGAGGGAACTTAAATACACAACACAGATAAGAGACACCTGGAACAGATAACGAGGAGGCAGGATTACAAAGAACACTGACGAAGAGGAGGAACAAAGGTGGGACATAGGCAGAGACATGGACAATAACAAACAGAGCCATGTGCGAGAGCACATGGCGGGGAAAACAGGCATGACAGGACAAGGGCGTGACAGCTATGTTCACAGTCTCTTACATTAAAATCATCACCTTTAAATTGTCTAAACCAAAAAATTGTCTAAAACCATGCATTTGCAGCACTTTTCCTGATGAAGCTCATAACAACTGCAGTTCTTTTTATTAATTAATTAATTTATTTATTTATTTAATGGCAATTGTGGTTTTGATACTTAATGCACAATAAACTAACAAAGAGGGTGGAGATTATATATGTAATTATATATTACACAACAAATGCTTTAAAACTTATTCGTACACCAAGTATTAAACCTCAAAGAGTCACACTGAATTTATTTTTTTTAAAAACACCCATTATCCAAATCAGATGCCTGCAGCCGCATACCAAAACATTATGAGTTGCATGCGCTGTAGTTGATAAAATATCTACAATGTTGGATGTTTTTCCTTGTTCATAATGGACTAGGCTTTAGGCTCGAATAAATTCCCAAGTTTTTTTTTTTTATTCCTATGACTTCACAACACTTTGAAAACCCTTCTATAACCTCTTCATCCAGATCAGGGTCGCAGTGAATCCAAAACCTACCTGGAGTCACTGGACACAATGAAGGAACACACACTGAACACAAACACACACGTGGAAGATTTCACACAGCCAATCAACATGATTCTGGGTTCTGGGAAGAAACCCACACAGACACAGGGAGAACATGCTGAACTCTTCACAGAGGTGAGGCTCAGACCCAGGACCCCAAGACCCTTGCAGCTGTGTACCACCTCAAAACGTTGGAGTTGATCCAGTTAAATTTTAAATTGCACAATCACACACTGTTTGGAATATTTTTATTTTTTTTTTAAGCCAATTCCTTTCAGCGTGCTCTTATCACAGAGGAAAAACACCACACCTTTCCTGAGGTCTGAATGTTGTGCTGGAGGATGTAAGACTGAAAGTTGAATCCACTAAAAGAACACAGAACAAGCATCTTGTTCTAGATTTTGGGAATATTGATCAGAATGCTTAAACCAGGAATAACAAGTTCCAGGGCTTTTTTCCAAAGAGACAGCACTCCACTCTGCCTGGATGCGTCGACCGAGGCCTCCCCCGGTAATGAGCTTAGGCTTTAAGTGGTGGGTTGGAGTGTTTTAGGGAGGGTAGGAGGAGGAGGGTGGGATCAGTTGGGGCAGAAGGACGAGGTTGGTGGGGGGCCACAGAGCGTGAGATTTGCCTCATGCCTCACTGAGACACGGAGCCTGCTTTCGGTTGCATTTGCATCGAGTCGAGGTGCACTGGAGCTTTTCTGGAGCTCCATCTGAATAAGGTCCACTGGGCATTGGGTCCAAGAAATAACAACCCGACCCCCGTTCTCCACCGGCTCGTGGACAGCCAGGCTCCTGCCAATCGGGTTTACGTAGGAGTGTGGTTGAGTGCTGCAGCATGCCGTCCAATCAGACTTCAAGTAGGGTTTGCAGAGGCATATCTAAAGCAGGAATTCTAATGAAATTCTCTCACAACGTTCTCAAACTCAGCATGCCCAGTGTCATGTGTTGGCTGGAGGGGTATAAGGTATAGCCCTAGCCTCTGGAGTCGGACTGTTGTTTGAAATCCAGAACCAATTACCCATCGTCCTTTTCTGACTTCATTAATGTTGACAGAGTTGGATGCAATCAAAACATAAGATAATTTCTTATATTAACCTTTAGGGGCCTTGGTTTATTTTGGTCATTTTTGTATACTTTGCCTAAATATGATAAATGAAACCATGCCTGTGGTTTATTACTGTTCTTGTTTTGTTCGTTTCCAACAACTCTCTTCTTTGTGTTTCCAACCTTTTTTTTTGGTTTCTTTATAAGACCAAAAATTTAAATAAATTCAGTGTCTGCCCCATCCCATTTTGAGCATATTCACTGATGTGGGCACATGCTTTTTAAAAATGATATTTAAATTAAGATCTCTCTGTTTCTACTTTGTCTTTTCTCATGAAACAAGAATGAACATAGAACACTGAATTCTATGGCAACGCTCATTGTGACTTGGTTTTCGTCTCGTCTTGAACCGCACTCGTCTTGAAAGTTTGATCACACCGGTGACTCCTCAGGGTTACGTCATGCATTTAGGGGCACGGAGGACAAACTAGCTCCTTTCTTCCCTTGATTTCCAAAGAATTGCAGGATAAGCCAGTGTCTACCAACTCCAGATTTGACTTTTAGATGACCACCAACAATGAGGAAGTCTGCCAACCTCTCAAACTATGTGGTGGTCTCTGAAAAGTGGCCAAAACCCCAGATCAAAAATTGACTGAAATGAATGTGATGTATCAGAGCCTTTAAGAGGCTAACTCTCCTCATGAGCAGCTCACCTTAGGTGGCCTCCCGCTGACTGTCGCCGCCGTAAAGTGTCTCTAATCAGACATGGCCCTGCACTCCTTATCTCCTTCGCCTTAATAAAAGATGGAGGCTGATTAGCATTATCCCCCCCGCTGCAGATTTTGCCCAGATTAATTCTAATGCAGCTCTTAACGGGGGTCAGGAAATAAGAGAGAGGGAAAAAAATAAACCGTCTGGCCACTTTAGCTTCTTAATCCTCTCAGATCTGGACTACTGCTTTAATGACATACTCTCAAAACCCACTTTATCTCTCGGTTGGGTGTCTACAGGGGGCACCTGCCCATACTCAGAGCCAGACACAACTGATGAGTACAGTGTGGATCCTCCATGTAAAATGTGTATTTTCACACACCCACAGAGGGGGGCCATTCATTAGAGCCCCTCGTACCTCAGAGAAATGAAATGCCTTTGTTGCGAGGTTTGTCCACATTTTCTACACCACACATTGACCCCCCCACACCCTTGGGGTCAGTTCAAAGACTCCACTTATAGGGAATCTTCTCACCCTCTTCTCCGGCACTTGCCCGGCTGAGTTCTTTGAAGTGAAGTGCAGGGAGTAAGGCGTCCGTTGGCCTTTAGCTGTGAGCCCACAAACAACCAAGCGGGGTCTCTTAAACACTGCGTTCATCCACATACAGACAGCTCACTGCTAATGGATGTTGTAGGAGTCCAGATGCATCTTAGAGATCAACAATGCAGCGGCATATTAATTACAATTTTAAAAAATAAGGACACCGCGTCTTTGATGCAAAGCACTGGCTGTTAAATGTAAGCTAGAGAGTGGCTAGAGGGAGTGACCCAGATTCATGCGGTGCTCTGCATTTAAAAATGTAATCTGATTTCTGGAATATAGATTTCTAGCTTGTAAAAAAGTGATGTAAAGTCAAATAAGAACTGTTAGAGTCTAGTGAAAAAAATCAAGTGCAAATGTAGCGCTCACCTGCAAATGTGAAGAAAACATTTCTATATATTTTCTAAAAGAAAAACATAAATATTGTATCAATTAGTTAACCAGGCAAATGAACAAATGAGCTAACAAACAAACACACACATCAATCAGTCATTGTAAAACCTGTTCAGGGAAACACTGAAGTGGAAAGTTAACCTGTTGTAGAACCCATTCCTAATGGTTTAACTGTCTACATCGGCATCTATCAGATTGAATACTTCGGAAGTCGGTGTGTGTGTGTGTAATAATGGGACTCTGGGAACATATGTCTCCATTTCACAGCAGGTTTAGCATCAACTCTCATTTAATGTGATTTTAGGCGACTCCCAGCAATTTCGAGTTAGTCCACCTTTTGGAGGAAGGCCACACTGTGGTTAGCCAGCACTAGGTTCTCTTATGTTTTTGGATCATCTCACAGTTTGTTCACAATTTTAATGAACAGCTTTTAATTTGTCCCTTGAAAATCGACTTGAATGAATGATGATGGATGTGTGCTTTACAACCTCCACCAAAGTGCAGTGTACAGTCACAGCCCCCCAGACGAGAGGGTGTGACCGAGCCGGTTTACTGAAGGTGGGGACAGAAGAGACAGGGGCAGATTTAGCTGGATGTGAGGGTCATACCCCAACTCTCTTTCAGGAAATGCCCTGGGGTCTTTACTGACCACACAGAGTTCTTCAGTTCTACATTTCATCCCAAGGGTGGCGTGGTTTATTCCGTGATTTAGAAGCCATGACTTTGTATAATCCTACATCTCAGTCACTACTGAAGAGACTCATCTTCAAGACATCCAAAACATGTTCTCATTTCTCCATTCATGGCCTTGATTGTACAAAGCACTCCATCAACATAACTGCAATGTGCAAAATAGTGTAAAAGTGATTTTCCTTTGTGACTTGGATAAACAGCTGAGAAATGGGACGAAATCTATTCAGGTCGCTGTGAAAGACTGATCAGAAGCTGCTGAAATACATTTGCCTGGGGTTATATCCATCAAAGCAGGTTCTATGAGTTGTTAAATACAAGGGTTCACATTGTTCTGTAGAAAAATCCTTGACTATTTCAAATGCTCTTTAAACATATGACACTGTGAATTTTGTCAATATCACTGCATTTGGTGGTTAGCCTTTGAAGAACATCCAGTTGCATTTTAGGCACCATTCACATGAATGCAATTTAGACTTTGCTCAACTTATTAATGTTGAGGTTTTTTTTTAATAAAATCATCATAATGCTTGGAGGAGAACACTACATGTCTAGGTCTGTAATGCCAACCAACACCTGCAACTTTTGCTGACTTAGAATTGATTCCAAATGACTCGTGACTTGTCTAGGAATCAATTCCAAGATAGTAATTACAAAATTATGATGCAGACCTTAATGACTCATGACTTAACCCAGAATCGATTCTAAGTGACTCATGCGTTGACACATACTTGATTCAAAATGAATTGACTCATTGAGGATTCAGTTCAAGGTGAATCAGGATTTAACTCAGACTCATTCCCAGTGACTCACGACTTTGATACTTACTTGACTGCTAGTGAGTGACTTGGACTCAAACCCAGGTGACTGTAGACTTATCTCAGACTCACAACCCAGTGACTTCTGACTCGATTCTAAATGAGACGTGACTTGACTCAGACTCTGTGCCCAGAGACTTTTGTAGCAATCTCCCTGCTGTCAGACAGTGAGCTAATTTCAGAGAGACCGGCCTCTACGGTCCACAAGAGACAACACCTGCACTGATTTCTGAGAAATTAATGTACAGCCTGCGGTAGACTCCACTGTCCAACTACACCACACACACGCACACTCGGCTGAGTAGGGTTAACCAAGCACAGAGGACTTACAATAATCGATTCCTAATTTCATGGTGAGTGCCTCAGATTAATGCGTGCAGAGGGGAGTCTGAGGAGAACAAGGGAATGTGAGAGAGATGAGGAGTGGGAGAGGTGGAAGGAAGAGGTAGGGGTTGACAGAGAAAGGAAGATATATTAAAGAATGAAAATAAGAGAAATAAGAAGAGAAATAAGATAAAATAGAGAATGAGATGGATGAGAAGAATAGAGTGAGAAAGAGGGAAAAAGAGAGGGATGAGAAAAGGTTGAGAGAGAGATTAAACATGGTGAGAAGGGCAGGTAGTGGAGGGTTGGGGGGTCAGAGAGAGAGAGAAGGGGGCTTCACTCTGACAAAAGCATGCATCCATTTGTTCATGTCATGGCGGAGGTTTGATAGCCACATACTGCTTTAAAAATACAATTCCATTTTTTTTATGAAGTGTGTGTATGTGTGTGTATACACATGTCAGTCCTCTATGCCAAAAATACTAATCCCCATAGTGCACGATGCACACAGGTCTGACACCTGCCCTTCAAACCTCCATTCTTTAAAAAAGATCTTGGACATCACATGTGAGGAGAAGATGATCCATTAAAATAGTTGTAGATCTCTCTCTCTCTCTGTGTCTCTGTGTGTGTGTGTGTGTGTTTATAGCATATATCTATATATATACATATAACCTCGAGCCAGTCAGTAATGAAAAGAACTGGGATCACTGCTCATCTGTTCTTCCACTGTGAGAAGACAAGAACTCTATGGATTGGTTTCCCAGATGGGGACTAAGCCTAGTCCTGGACTACAGCCTACATTCAATGGAAAATCACAATTCAAAATGCTGTGTAGTCCAGGACTAGGCTTAATCCCTGTCTGAGAAACCATCCCTAAGAGTCTAAAAGAATGTGGGTTTAACTCCTAAAAATGATAATGATGAAGAATCCTAAAAAACATGTCCTAAGTTTGTGTTATTCACAGGAATCAGAAAATAAGGCCATCAGATGTGCAATCATGTCCTGACAATGTACTAACACCACCCCACACATGCTGCCCAATCATGTCCACCCCCCCCCCCCCCCCAGCAGACAAGCAATTGCCATCTTAATTGAGAGCAGCATTAAGCGATTAAGATTCTCCCCAAAATGTCTCTGCTCTGCCCCCTGCCATTTCCCTTATCATGAAGGATTTGTAAACAGATAACAGGGTGAGAGGGAAAAAAAAGTATCTGTTGTGCTTCAATCAAACAGAGATGGAGGACGTAGGTAAAATAAATAAATAAATAAAAGGTTGACAAAGACAAGGGAGCTGCAGTTAGCCCAGATACATCAGTCCCTGTCAAGCAGCTCGAACACCCAAATGAAGAGGTGGACCGGAGGTGGACCAAACGTCTTTACCACCACACCATCCTCTAACTGTGACAGATTGAAGCTCTTCTCTGTGCAGTTTCGTCTATTTTCTGTAACAATCCCAGCCGGCGGTTCTTAATCCTGGTTCTGGGGGATACCTGACCAGTAAATGTTGGCGTTTTCCTTGACACAGCACATTTTAAAACAAGGGTCAGACAATTAGAAAGACTCAGGCGCTGACACCATGTCACAGTGAATTTAGAAATCTACAAAATACAGGTCCTTAATCAGTCCAGTCCAGTCCAGCACCAGTGGAGGACAATATATGAAGAGTCAGTGCCAGTTTTCTAAACTAAATATAGATAAGGAGAGATTTTTCTGGTATACATTGCTCTTACCGGTCCAGGAAGTGGCTAGGGTTAGGGCTAGGCTAACAGAAGTGGGAAAATTGCTAAGCGTATAGACGACCTGTGGGCGTTTGTGCTGTTGTTACAGACACTTGTTGTTCTCCAAAAAGCAAACATGGGTGAATCTTTGGGGATAAGAAGACGTAGAAGACTACACTATGATCTTTGTGGGTGTCGTCATTGATCCTTGCTCCTGTAACTAGACACGCCAACAGAAAAACCTTTTATTCTTTGGTTCCTGCTGTGAATGCACTTTTCGGGTTCCGGAACTTATTTTTAAGGCTGTTCCACATTGGAGAAAAAGCATTATGGAACCAACCAGGTACGGAAATATTTTCATCCATAATCAAGCCCACTAAATACTATATATAAAAGCAAAATACTGTGTGTGTGCATGTGTGTGAGAAAGACAGTGTCTTGACAAGATTATTAAAGCAGACATTACTGATTGGTTGATGAGGAGGGCGATGAGCCTGTTGACCGTGTGTAATGGAACAGTGATTAAGTATGAGGAACAATCAGGGCAGCAATCCACCCACTAATTAAGCACAAGGAAGGGTAGGAGGTTGGGGTCTGTGCTGCACACACACACACACACACAAAACACAGGCTACTGAGTGTAGGCAGAGATACGAATAATCCTCTTGCAAGTAACTTAGATTTACACTTTGAAACGTATTCACTGCGGTTTCACTCTCTGTGGCGGGGCCCTCAGGGATAAGTCTTAGCACCTTGAATTTGCTTTAGTTTTATTTTAACTATTATAAGAGCACAGAGCAGGGAATGTAATGTACCTAGATTTTAAGACCCCTGCTGTACCTCTGAAAGGACATTTTTACAGTGTGTGTATCTGTAGAGAATAACAATGGTGTTGACTGTTTTACTGACAAGGACCCTTTAAAATGATGTAAACCAACAGAGAGTTACAGAACACAGTACACAGGCAGAAATTGCTTAAACATAACAGCTTAATTACTTTAATTGGTGTTTACTTGAAACCTCATTGATACAGTCAGGATCAGAGAATGTAGTGGGGATCAGCAAAAGCAGGTGAAAACAAATAAATGAATAAATCCACCGCAGCTTATTTGCATTCCTCAAACGTGCGGCAAAGGCGATGAGATCCTGGAACTGTTTAACGGGGAACAGGCAAACACACACGCATCAGCCATTGTCAGAGATAAAGTGTGTATGTGTGTGTTTTGTGTATGATAAGATGGAGAGAAATGGAGGCATTGGTGGTAAGCATTTGCCAAGTTTTATCAGTGTTTGTTGTCTGCCTCCTGAGAATGAGAGAGGAGGGGAAATGCAGAAGATAGTTACCGATAACAGCGCTGGAATCTCAAACGGTCATTACTTTTAAGTGCAGCGCTGGGTCGGTTGTGATGTGGCCCATAAAGCTACTCTGCAACGCCGCACCTTCACTTAAAAAACACACAGCTCCTTTTCACATAATACTCAGATAAGTGTAGTAGCTCACCTCGGTATCCGTCAAGTGCCATTACCTTGCCAGTGATCCCATTTCCCTGTGTGCATGCTCGCTGCTTCAGGATGATAAAGTCACCCGTGTTGATAGCTTTCTTCCCAACTTGATATTACCTGGATGCTTTTGTTTCAAGAAAGAAAATAAAACCTCTCCTGTTACTTCACAAGGTTTCCTTGACTTAACTGCCCGAATGTGCAATCATAGACAACAAGAAAACCTGTATTGAAAGAGAACAGCACCAAGTAGGACAGAGAGGCTGACTGCGGAGTTTGGTCTGAAACTGGATAAGTTTGAAATTGAAGCAGGGAAGGAATCGCCAGGGAACATTTCACAATAATGATGCCACAGATGTCAATAATTCTCCAAACAATCCACAGGCTTTCTGAACCTGTGGGCTGTGAAGCACCTTCAAGTGGTCTGCGAACTCATAACCAAGACTTGTAAAATTCACTGCCACACCTTCTGACAGAAAAGATAATCACAGCTTTGAAATGCAGAAAGTTAGATTTTACGGGTAGAAGCAGGATAGAAGGAGGATTTCACAGTGGTCAAATGAAAAGTGCCTGGTGCTTCTAGGGTTCAATAACATACATTTCACTTCACTTTTCTTCTTAACATCTTTACAATTTATCTTTGAAGCAACTGTTTAGCCCCAAATTCGCAAGCACTTGAGAAATAAAAGACAAAGACCACTTTACATTAAAAACTAAGTTTAGTTTTCTTGTGTGCTGTTACGCTTTCTGGTTAAAAGGTAGAAAAGTTGAGATCCCTGCTTTATTCCTTTGTTTGGAGTTTGAACTGAGTAGGGATCAGGACCATGTTAAGGTTTCGAAACTAGTTTGTGATTAAAATTAGAGTGGAACCATCATTTATTCAAACTTCCCAGAACATGCAAAGCATGGTCAAATTATTCTCCAAGTTCTCCGTAACCTCAAACCATGCAAGTTAAAATGTAAAATCAAGGGTTTGAAAAGTAGAGTATGACAGCATCCATGCAAAAAACAGGCAAGGGACATTAACTTTTACTGACGTTTGTTAAATCAGATGCAAAGGCAGTAAATCAGCAGGGAAAAGTGTATTAGTCATCTGCGCTCTTCCGGCATCATGCAGATCCAGCATAGTCACTGCAAAATAAAGTGTTCTTCAGAAAGAGCGCTGGAATGAGCTCGCTAGTCTAAGCTCCTTCTTTCATGTGTTAGATTTCAGGGTAAAGACCTTGTAAGTCACTGAGCCAATCCCTTCATTCTGCAGACATGGAATGCATGAGAATTTAAGAAGCATGAGCATGTTCCTGGAAGTTGGGCTGAAAATGCAGGAAATGAGGGCAAACAGATGTAGAAACACTGGAGGTAAGGGCCATTTTTCTCAGAATCATTCCTAGAGATCAATGTTTAGTTCTTGCATCCCATAACTTGGACCTTTCAACATAGACTTAAGCTCGAGAACATAACTTACATAGATTCCTGAAGAAGAGATAGCTCTAGTGTTGACTCTCTCTCTCTCTCTCTCTCTCTCTCTCTCTCTCTCTCTCTCTCTCTCTCTCTCTCTCTCCTACTTAGTGGTCCTCTGGCATCTGCATTAAGCATCAGCACCACAGCTAATACGCTGAGCAGAGACATGTTACCACTTTACACTCATCCCCTCTTCCTACCCCAGGCTGTTCTCGTCCAAGCTGCTTAACTTAAAAAATAAAAGCCAACCATAAAGTGTGGCGCTGGCCATAACTACCCCAACAAATCCCAGGAAAATGGGACAAATAAATACATGCTGGAGCCCTCTGGTGCATTTGCATAAAACAATTAAGTGAGTATGATCTCTTCCCCTGCTCTGCCCCCACCCTGCACTGGGGAGGTGAATGGACGCAGTCAGAATGGATGGCTCGCCATCTGTACACATGAGGTCTAACCAGTGACACAGCCGGAGGGATCTTTTTTTTTTTTTTTTTTTTACTGTCGCCTTCATCTAAGTGTTGTCATCGCGCCAGGCCATTCAATTGCTTCAGAATGACTTTAAAGGTTAACACAGGCATTCATTTATGATTTTCTTCATTTAAGTAGGCTTAATTAGCTAGCAGTTTTGATTAATTGAAACCCCATTTGAGTCACAGACAGTGCAGTTTGATCTCTCTCCATCACAAACTGCTGTGGGGCAAGACATCACACCTGTGGCTTAAAGCTGTATATTTTCAAACTGACATTACTGTAACATTACTGATCAGCTCAACCAATTTGTCAGCTAAGAGATTCCTGCATTGGCTGGCGTTAGTAACAAATTAGACGAAGACCATTTGAGAGTGCCCTCTTAAATAAACCATGCAAATTGAATATATTAAAAAAGTAACACGTTTTTGAATGCCATGTTGTAAAATGGCAGATGGCATCACATAGAGTGTAACACAACCAGGATTTGACTACACAACCACGGAAGCATTCTATGCTACAACAATAACGCTATAGATCTGGTTCTAATAAACTAGAGAGAGTGAGATCAATTAAGCTTGCCTTGAGTGCCCTATATCTATATACCTATATTGGGCGGCACGGTGGCTTAGTAGTTAGCATGCTCACCTCTCAGCACTGGGATCTTGGGTTCAAGATCTGCGTGGGTTTCCTCCGGGGGCTCCGGTTTCCTCCCACAGTCCAAAAACATGGAGGGTAGGTGAATTGGCTTCTGTCTAATAACTGTCCTGTTGTGTGAGTGAATGAGTGTGTATGTGTGAGTGAATGTGTGTGAGCCCAGATATAGATTGGCACTTAGTCCTGGGGGAAAGCCTAGTGCCCGATGCAGTCCTCCAGGTGGACGAGAGTACGCTGTGCGTGCCGCTTCTCACCAGTGTGTGTGTGGATTGAGTGTTCTGAGCATTCTGAGCAGTGTGGATTGTAAAGCGTCCTTGGGTGTCTAGAAAGGCGCTATATAAGTGTAAAGATACATACATACACACATCTATGGCTGTGGTGCACCTAGGGATCAAGCTCTCAATAGTAAGACCAACACTAAGCGTGGGTTCATAATTGTCAGCTTGGGTTTAATTGAAAAAAAACACTGGTGCAATTCATTTGAGTAAGTGTGAACACTCACTTTTGAACCCTGGTGTGCATAAAAAGACTCTTTTGCCATTGTTTCCAGGTATGATTGTAACACAAACCAAAGGCATCTAAACTGAACCAAACACAGGATGTGATGTCCTAAAAATTTAAGTATAATCTTGCTGCGAGGGAACAGAGTGTGTTGAAAACAAACAAAACCTGAGGAAAAACCTCCTAATGTCTGACTGGCTGTAGCGGAGCTGCTCTGGTTCAAACATTGCAGAAATTTCAAGCACAATTTTGACCCCTTCATCCATTTTATTAACTCTCCCTGGAATCCCAGTTGGTAAAAGTACCTCCAGGTTAGCAAACACAACCTCAATAAGTGCATTACGCCCTGCTGAGGACTGTGTAACATGTCATACATGTGTCATATGTCATGTTTTTTTACTTACTTTGGTTTAACTGTAAATGTGGCAGTGTGAACTTGAACCAAATCAGCACTAAAACATAACAATGTGTTGTTTTCTTGTTTGGTCCAGAACTGAATACACAAGTGGTTTACAGAATGATCCACACTTTGCTATGGGTGCTTCTAGGGTTTGGACTGTATTTGGGGCACACTCTGGATCGGGGGAGTTGTAGGGAAGCCTAGGAGTGAAGCCTGCATCCAGTTCTTCTCCAACTTACTGGAGATTACAAAAGCTTGGCCTGCATACACATGCACTCTTTAAAAAAAAAAAAAAAAAAAATTCACAGACATGCAACGTGAAGGATTAACTGCTATGTCAAAAGGATAATGACTGTCTTCAGCGGAGCCATAGCTCAGAGCCTTGAAGCTCCACTCTTCCACTGATGCTCTCAGGAAGAGGATAGAGGGAAAGGACATCCCTAAACAAATTCATCTGTTTTCTCCCCCCCTGCCTTAATCCCACTTAAGTTCAATGCTCTCGGGCTCCTTGCATTTGAAAGGCTTCTTGAAGAACACAGGCGCCGGACTCCATTACCATCCGCAGTCATAAGCGTGGGGGGATGAAAGCAACGGAAGTCCAATTGTTTTATCCTCTGCTCTTTTGTTCAGCAAGGACAACGCCACGGTTCCTTTCTGAACTGAGGAGACAGAGCCACTGTTCCAACCCCTTTCTGCAAAGCATCCAATGCCCCTGAGAACGATTACTGAGAATATCTCAATCGGCCAAACAGAACTGGAACGAAATGAGCCCCGATGATAAACAGCACACGTGAGTCACACCTATGAGTCAAGGACAGGACCAAGATTACTTTTTCAAGCCTATGAAGTATTGAGTGGGATAAATTTAAACATGTTCTCCAGTAAACCTTTATCCCCACTTTGGTGTGCCCGAGATTCCATGATGTGCTTTCCAACAGATAAAAATTAAACTATTATGTGTCATCCATCAAGACACGAAGGCCATGCATAATGAACACACACTCTGAATTTCAGATTAAATTAGATAAACATTTTTAAAAGTAAACTAGGACACTTGTCTTGTGAAAAGCACTCGGGTCCCATAAATACTTAACGTTCAATTTACTTTCATGTCTGATGCTTAAAAAATCGAAAAAAAATCTATATTTTTACTGAGTCCCTTTAAAGATGTGTCAAAAGCAAATAGTGTCCTGTCATGGACCCAGTATGGGGACCTTTGGTCCAGCTAAAACCAATTATTGTCAACATTTGAGCTTTAAAATTAATATTAGGAGTAGGGCAGCTGCAAAAGTGCCCTCATTAATCTTGCATTTCATGTAATTTTAGTCATAGACATTTGGGTAATTATTCACATAACCTTGCATTTTAGGAAAAGAATGAACATCTCGTACCAAACTCCATTAGCGCCGGCCCTTATCCCTTTAACAATTGGGTAGCAACTAATTTCAAAATTACATCATCTAGATAGATGACATCCTGAATGCCTCCTGAATGTTGTTCAGGAAAATCTGCTGTAGGTTTATCAAATCCTCGCAAGTGCCCTAGTTGGAGCCATTATGATTTACATATCACCTGTATTGAGAAATCACACCAGAGAAAACAGCAGGCTTTGACAAAGCATGAGACATTGCCTTAGGCAAATTAAACAGCTAACAAGCAGATGACTATGAGGTTATCCCTTTTGAGGGTGTGAGAAGTCCCCCCAGAGTTTCTCAGCTACACAAAGCTCCAGAGCCCTTGCCATGACACACCATAATACTGCCACCATGCCTCTGGAGACCAGCCTGAGGAACCAGAGTGCAAAGAGGCCCGTCTCGAATGAGTGCTCAGCAAGTCAGACTACGTTTTAAGAGAGTCTTGGAGAGGGGTGAGGGAGGGGAAACTCACCAACGTTCAGCCAAGGACACAGGGAAGATCCATATGTCTTTGGCATCAAGAAGACAAAGAGACTAACAATAGTCAGGCGGCAGAGTTACAGAAGTGTCAAACACAAAAGCTAGAGGAAGGGTAGAAAGGGTCACTGTGTGTTCTCTGAAATCAGAAATCATTCTGTAGACCCGGCTGGACCTCGCCACAGAGTGGACTTGTGAGGAAATTGCTTCTTTTTCCATTTTCTCAGGTTTTAGAGGTCTGCACTGTAACCTTGCCGGGACCAATCCCAGGGAGTGTGCACATGTGTGTGTTGGCAGGGGAAGAGGTGGTTGAAACTGGTCATTGACCTTACATACGGTCAGACCAACCATCTTAAGGTGCAACTCTAGGTAATAACCCAGGGAGGGTGGGGGTACCTGTAGCCAATTGGATTCATCAGGCCACTGTCTCTGAGCATTTTTCTCCCTACGACCTCTCATTTTATCTGGCCTAGCAGTGGACCAATGCCCTTCATTCTGGTAGCTGTTGGGAAGGAACTATGGAAACAAAGAGATTTCTCCTTCCTTTGAAGTTACCTGCAAAGAACACGGCTTGTCGTTTGTGAATTGGGTCCTGACGGTTTGTCGGATTGCACTGATGTTAGGACAACAAAAACAATGCCTGCTTTTACACTGGTTCCAGTCCATGATTCCCTGAGATCCAATCCCCTTTGCACACTACCTCCACTCCTAAAGGCCTATTTGAGTATGCACTTCTAGAGTGTCAAAGTTAATGAGGTAAACAATGGTCTGTGTGGTCAGAAAGCGCATGAGGCAAGAAGTGGGCTTTGGATGAGAGGATTTGGAGGGAGGGGTTGCTCTTCAATAATAGAGGGCTGTTGTGAGGGTTATGTGGATTATGGCAACCCTAAGCTGAGTGCTGCAGATTGAAGGGATTAGGGGATTGGCACTGGGCGTGGGAGATTGAGGGCAGATGGCGGTGATTTGGGTGTGATTATCCCTCTGCGCTGTCACTGATCTCCCATCATCCTGTTTCATTTTCCCAGGAAGGCCGGCTCATCTCGGACACTGAATCAAAGATGACACACACAGGCGCTAATGGGAATGATTTAAGGTGCTTGTGTCTCCTTTGTCTGTGTCCCTCAAATTCTCAAATGTACTATAGTAACACTGCCTGTTTCCAAACATGCTCTCTTAGATTAGCTCTTAAATGTTTCTGAATTTAGTCTGTATTCCTTTCCTTTCTGGTTCTCTCTTCCCAGTTGAAATACTTTACCAATCCTCTTGGAAGTCCATAGACATCTTAGACAAGAGAGACACAGACAAGAGGCTGAACAGCTTGATGTTGTCACATGTTGTGCACTCAGGCTTTAAGCCAATTAGTAGTTCAGGTCGTGACCGCCCCAGTGAGTCAGTAGATCAGACGCTTAGGACTTTGAAGTTGAAGGTGCATATCAGTCATCATTCATTCCTGTACACTAAAGAGATTAATTCATCAAAGGCATGGGCATGGACAAATAAGGATGATTAAGACCAATAAAAAACACTGGTATTGAGTCAATTTCCCAATTAATGCTTTGCATACAAACAAATCAAACCCTGCAGTGATTACAGCAAATGATCAACCAAAGCTATTTATTATGCTGTAACTTTACGCTAAAAGGTTTCTGGCTGGGATCATGCCGATAAACCCCATGATCATGGTTTTAAAATGTCCAATCTGTCAACTCTATTGTTCTTAAATCCCTGTTTGTGGATTTCAAACAATCATGTACAAACAGGCAAAGAGACAACATTAGCTCTGGCTCATCTACCTCCTCTTGGTAGTGATATCGCACCCCGAAACCAGGTCGTTGATGGGTCAGGCAATGTCTCCCACAGGAGCCCATTAAAACACAGTTAATCTGCAGTGTATCTGGGCTACTTGTGGGATCCTCTAATCTGAGTGCTCTATTTAAAAGCTACATGAGGTTAACTCAAAAGCTGTAGGGTGGGCATATATACACACACAGACACACACACACTTACTTTAATCCATTGCCCAGTGAGAACAGTTCACATCGTTTTTACTCAAGCAACACAACAGATGGCTAATGGCCATGTGCTGGCTGGTGCATAGTCAACAGCGGCTTTAAAACCCTTCAGTCTGCATAAAGCCGTGCACAAATCTCACACAGACATCACTTGTCTGGGGCAAACATAAGTCAGCTGCGATAATCAAAGACTGCTTGGTACATCTGATGACAGCTGTTTTGAGCGATGCGAGCATCACGAATTCTGTGATGTTAACAATCAAAATAAATTTTGTTCTATTTGTGACAAACCAACATCCTAACCCTCCGAGCAGGGCTGTTTACAAACAGGCGGTGTAGTCACGCTGTTTGAAACAAATATGACAAGTGGGAAAGCAAATGGATTCTTTCCCACTTCCTGACAAATAATGACAGTCCAGAAAAAATGAAAAAAAAAAAAAATATATATATATATATAAAAAAAAAAGTACACAGAATGTACTCCATCTCCATCTGTGCACTTTAGCAATGTACACTCTCACACCCATCTGATCTCAAAACAGAGGACTGCTCGAGCATTATGAGCTTGATTGATGGGCAAACTATCAGCCTGACAGAATGACAGGCATCAACATATAGGGCAGTAAGCCATGTTTGTGTGCAAGTGATTGCCTGTTCATGATAAAGTGAGGTCAGGACCAGAGCCCTCACCAGAGAAGAGGGTTTGTTGGAGGTTGCCAATAAATCCCAGATGATTTGACAGCGTGGTAATAGAGCATCTTTTGTCCTGATTGGACGCATCAGTGCACTACTGTTCCAAACTAGCTATTACAGTATATTGTTTATGCAATCTAATGTAGATTCCATTACAATTAATCACTGTCAACCTACGCCATTAAAAACAGGACTCCTCAAGGACCTCTTGAATGTATAAATAGTTTCCTGCTTGGTGAATGCTTCTTTGGCAGGACAAGGAACCTCTGGTTCTTAGGAAGTGGTCTACTCTTGCGATGAAAGAACCCTGGTTAAGGTTTTCCAGATTTCGCTGGACGACTACGACTGGACGACTGACTGGACCAACTTACTGAGACCCTGACTACATATTATTATTATAATTTAGTCTGGAAATCCAGAAATTACCAAAGCAGCTCCAAAGCAAAATATAAAAAATAATTAAAAAAAATCTGTATTCACTAGCAATCTGTCATGAGAAATGTGAAAGGTCACTCCCACGTCAATTTGAAAAACCCAAAGTCCACCATCTGCACCAGGGCTCATTCCCTTATGTTTGCATCTCTGCTCAAACCACATGGCTGAGATGATGATATTTTTGGATTCATATATGTGTTAGACTCCATTATCTGCTGTGAACCTCAACCCCGGCCTCCTACACATGCGCCTTTCCATTAGCAGCGTGCGAAGCCGCAAAAGTGTGATCAATACAGATGCCCCCAACTGGCGAATGCTTTCAGACTTTCTGTTTAGACCACTTCTCATCAGGTTTAACAACTGCAGGGGCAGGCAATCTGTAGAACAACATTTGAAGGTCAGGGGGCATTACTGTGCATGATCTGACACTGCTAATAGAAAGAAACATACTGGAGATTTGAAAGGGACGACCATTAAATACAATTCAAAGTCTGTCCTTAGGCTACATTTAGACAGTGAAATACTCAAACAGGGTTTTAGCAGACGCACCCTTTCTCAGTTCAGACTTCAAAGGGAATAGGAGAAAGATATATGCACGAGTAGACGTATATTTAGATGAATGTACATAAACCATGTACAAAATACCCCCACCCCTCGCAGTAATGGGAGGCTCTTGTAAGGACATATGGGCTCGGTTGGTGGTCTTGCATACAGATGTCTCTGAAGTGTACAAATGCAAATGTCTGACTTGATTAAATGCTGCTTTTTGATTGATGGGGTTATTATTACATTAATTAGTTAATGGTTTGACACACAGGGACCTAAGCCTTCATTCGTTCCTACTGCCAACCGAGTTCTACCCAGAACCAACTGTGGGTAAAAGTCTTGGTGCCTCCTAGACTTTATTAACTGTATTCAAACTCATTTGTCATTTTCTTTTCTTCATTAAAACTTTGCACATTAGGCTGCTTTGTCAAGTATAAATAGGGCTGTTTACAAGGCCTTAAGCGACACCCTATATAGGGTCCCAACCTTCATTCATATTATTCTGCATGCAGGAGTAGACAATTTGAATATATTTTAATAAATACATAGTCAGGCCCCCTGCCTCATAGACCCTAACTAACTTCATCTAGTTTTTCTAGATAGAAATAGAAGTCCCCATATATACCCTTGACGTTAATGTATCTAAGGCATAGCCAAGGCCACTGCTTGACAGAACACACTGACCATCACATGATTGGTTAGGACTTCACATGAAAGAACCAATGAAATCCAAGCTTGTCTTCTCCCCCATTGACGGGTGATGACTGGTGGCACCCCACGGACGAGCAGCCACAGAAACACACAAACACACTTGGATGTTCCAAGCTTCTTTGTCACTTTGCCGACCTCTTCTCTCACCACTGTGCAAATGCCATTGGCAGAGATGCTCAGAGCTCTGGCCGGCTTGGACCTGGCCCCTGACCCCAGCCAGGCTTTGGGTTTGACATATGCTGTGGGTGACAAGACCGTGCCAAGCTCATTTCTCTCTCCGACACTTCAGTGGATGGGCAGGGGGAAGGCATGGACACTCTTCACAAGAGTCTCCTTGAAGAACTGAGATGTGTGGTGCTCCCAGCAGTATAGACTCCAAACCGGCACATCTGGCTCTGTCCTAGAGGGGTCCTTACTCGCCACAGTGGAGTTTCTAACAGAGAGAGTTGGCATCCATTTAGTACTGATCAAACTGAGAGTGTTCTCACATTGACTTTCCATATTTTGCTTTTTTGTATGTTGGTGCTTCTAGTTTAGTTGGCTTTGAAGTCCAGAAAACCAAAGCAGGGCATAGCTGGCCATGGTGCAGCTGGGTTAAGCTGAAATTAAATGTGGGGAATATACTTCTGGATTTTATTTATTTTTATATTATTATTATTATTATTATTATTATTTAACTCTGTGACTCCTCTCATTCCAAGCATTGTTTTCTGAGCAGTAGCCTGTCTAGTCCAACTGCAGCAAACTGCATGTCAAAACAGACATATTTGTTTTATGAAATTTTAAATGACTACCTGTGGGGCAAACTGAACTTTTTGTACACACAAAATCTATAAAACAGCTTCCAAAAAAGGCAAAAGCAAAGCTATTTCCTGGGCACTGTGTACGGTCAGGCACTGAGCATGTGTGCATGCGTCCTTTGATAGTGATTCAACCATAACAGCCTCTTGTTAGACGCATTAAAATTCATGTAAAGACCAAAGACCAGTCTGCTCCCAACTAAAGGCAGCCTAGCACGCCAGCGTCAAAAGCCAGATCATACATTTGCTATCAAAGTCCAGCTAGTGAGGCTCGTTTAAAGCCTCTCTTTGTGGCTCTGCTGAACCAAAGCTCTATTGTTCTTCAGAAAACAGCAATGTTTAAGAGCAATGAGCTCTGTGTAGTTTGCTGGTCTACCTGCAGCAACTCACAAATCTTCGGGTGGCTGGCGTTTTGAGCTCCAGTGCTTGATAGAGAAGGCTATCAGCCTAAGCTAGAGGGCACAGCGCCTCAGTCACAAGCCCAGTTTCTAGCTAAATCGCTTAATTCAACTTGCTCACCTCTCCAGGAAAATGTCAAGGCATTTAGCTATTATTATTGCTTAGTGCCTGCTGCCAAGATTGGCTTATTGACCCGTGTATTTTGGAGGACAGGGACATCGTGGGTGAGGAGGCACAATCCAGCCTGTATTCTCTAATGTTTCTCTGTGTGGTCCAATTTCTGTCTTCTCCTTCCTTGCACTCCCTGAGAAGTGTTCAACAGCTCACGCCTTGTCGGAGGCACAGGGCATCATTTTTCACAGCCCACCAGGCCGCAAGACCAAACACGCAATCAAAAAAAATGACCACAGTGCACAACACAAACTCGACTTCCACAACAAGAGGGCAGCAGTTCGCCATCTGCCCCAAGTTTGCCGAGATCCCAGAAGGCTCATTTGCCAGATCCAAACTATCACAAGCATTGCAGACAGAAATTCAGGCACCAAAGGGATATCTCATAGTCGTTGCATATCAAGGAGTCCTCTGTAAATCTCTTCCCTGAAACAAGCCCTTGGCTGCATTTTGTTTCTGTTCCAGCCTTAACCTGACCTGACCAGACATGCACTTATGGCCTCTGGAGATCTGTGGAACCATTAGCTATCGTCTCCCTCACCGCGACAGAGGCATGCAGAGGAGCCTCACTGTCAGGAAGCATTTCCTGGACTTTGAAAAGTGCTAGACAGACCATTCGTATCCACAAGGCAATAATGGGGAGGTGCTGGCATGTGGCAGGCCTCCCTGAGACTGAAGACACCTCCAGGGCCATGCTGAAGTTTCCGTTGGTTCTGTCATAACTCCATCAGAAGTATTGCCGTATTGTATTGGCAAATATTTATATATATATATATATATATATATATTTTTTTTTTTTTTTTTTTTTTTTTTCATTTCAGTTTCAATTATGTATTCATTTGACTCCCATTTTCTTTTTTGGTTTCTTTGGTTGCCTTTCCATGCACTGTCACATGCACTTGGTGGCGTCATACTGATTTGATTTCCCAACATTCCCTCTCCTCTCCCTGTGACTTAATCAGTATGACAGCATCTTGGAGCCCTAGGAAATACTCTCCCTCTCTTTCTCTCTCTGCCACACTCCCGCCCTCCTTGAGTTTTGTGCTAGCTGTGACAAACTCGCTGTGGCACCTTTGGCAGTGCCATGTTTCTGCAAAGGCCTCATCACACATGCACTGGCAATCACACACACACACACACACACGCACATACATACTCAGGATACACACCCTTTTGCCTCTGCTTCCTTCTTTCGTGTTTATCTTCCCCCTTTTTCTCCTTTCTACTAATTGAACATAGCAAAAAAAAAAAAAAACAAGCTGTCTATTCTCTTTGTTTTTTCCAAGATTCATGCTTCAGAGAGGGTTTTTTTTTTTTTTTGCTGTTAATAAAACCTTCAAACAAACAGCACTCTTTTCTTAACCACCACTTTAAGACTAAGCCCCATCTCGACAAAGAGCGAGAGCAAGCACAAGCAAGAAAAAGACTCACTTTACCTCTGCCTTAATTAGGGTTTTAAAGGCAGGAACTGAACCTGGGTTCTGACTGTTCCTCAGAGGCAGTCAATAAATAAGGCCTTGTGTACTAATCAACAGTCCCCAGAACCAGGGCCGGGAACCACTGATCTAAACAAACCTAAAATTAGACTTCAAAGCTGATGCTGTTTACTCAAGACACCGGTCCAAACGCTCTCCTGAGCCTCTTAATGAAACCAGCTTCACTCACAGGCCGTGCGGCTCATGGCAGCACATGGAAAGGTTATTAGGAACTGAATTAGACTGACGCGTGTGGAGACCCCCCGGCAGCCATTCTGCCTCAGCGAGCGATTCTTCCTGCCTAATTGTCCTGCGTTCACAGCTTAGCCATTTGACCTCAGCGTGCTCTGGCAGCGATAGCCGGGTCTGGCCGGTGTATCTTTATTCCATATGGCCCACAGCGCCTTTCCCACTCAATTAGACACAATCGCCCTCACACCTGTCACTACGCGCAGTTAGTGAGAGGCTGAAACGCTAGGTCTGATCTTGTTTTCTTACTCCCTCTCTCTTTTTTCTCAGTCTCACTCCCACTCTCTCTTTCTCTCCCTCTATCTCTTTGGAGGTACTTGTGAATCCCCCCCCCCTCACTCTGACCTGTAAGGGTTGAAAGAATTGGGTGTGGAGGAGTGAGCGAGCTTCACACTGATTGCCCCTGACAACCCCTGTCCCCTGCCTCTAAACCACAGCTTTTTCCACACATCCAGGCATTTTAATGACATATGCTTGCAGGCTCTACACAGCTAGGGACAAACTGGTGGAGCATTCCTTGGACTGCTTACAGCGCAAAGGAGGGAGGGATGGAGTATGGCTGCAGTGACAATGTGGAGTATGAATACATGTCAAAATAGATGTGTACCGTATAGAACACTGTGTACCGGACGTATTGGGGTAGCATTGATATAGATTCTGTTTTTTTGTCACACACAAATTTACTGACAACGGTTTGCAACTTCCTAATTTAGTCATATTAATGTTCACTTTCAATAAACAAGTGTGGACATAGTTCACGTCTCACTCTGTCTTGGGAGGTCTCCTGCCTTGCCACAACCCTTAAAGGCATAAAGTGGTCACAAAAATGAATGAATAATTAATGAATACATTAATGTTGCTGCATCTACATACTCCTCATATCTATGTGAAGTTGCACCAAACAACAGCAAAACAAGTCTTTTCACACACAGCCTAACACAAATGGAGGTTTTTCACACTGCAGTTCAGAGCTCATTGAGTGCAATTCCCTGGCTGTTACCTGAAATGATCTGAAATATATGTGCTCCCAACCATAACAGAAGCAGCTTCCTTCAGCCACATTGTAGCACATGACAAAGCAGAGATGACATAAACATTCAAAACTAAGGCATGTGTGTGTCATCTGCCAAGTAGAAGGGTTAATAAATCCAGAACTAGTTAATTAGCCTAAAGGTTCCCAAACGTTTTCTTGCTAGCCCCCATTTTGTAAACGAGAACATTTTTGATCTCATACAAAACATAAACAAATAGATGAAAAAAACAAGTGACAAGTCATTTTACATTGGAATTAATAAGTGACATGGATTATGCATCATTCATTTTCTTTTCCACCCACCCCCGCCACAGGATTAGCCAATCAAAATTAGCCATTAGTTGCAGTCCTAGGTGGCGTGAAAAGTTTAGAGAATCCATTTATTCTTATCTCCATGTCTATTATAATTAACAGAAGGAATAAAAAACACATTTTCATTCTGATTCAATGAGGGTAAACGATCAGTTCCACCACCAACCATCTTTTCACTCACCTCAGCCCTGTCCCCCATCCCCTCGGTTAAACCTCCCCTGATAATTATTATTTGATTTCCATTAGGGTGTTTGTTCACAGCAGTCTGTTGCTCTGATTTATTAGAGACCACGTATCTGCTTTGGCACAGACAAATAACACTCACATACAAGCACAGCCTCGCACACTCAGTCTTGTACATGGGAAGCTGTCCTACATAATTTGCGAGTAGAGGAGTGGCGAGTAGTGAAGAGGGAACACTCGGTGGCCCTGCTCAGGGCTGCTCTGCTGACGTGCTGTGCTCGGTTCACCTCCAGGGGCTAAAATCCACTCAGGTTGGAATCTGGTTTAAGTCTCCACTGGGTCTACCACTGCTCCAGCGCCATCATTAATTCAGCGATAACAATTCCCCAAAAGCCGCAGCTCCCTCTGTATTTTCCTTCCCTTCAGTTTTTCTCTCTGCCTCTCACTCTGTGTCCCCAGCTTCATCTATCCCCCTTCTCTCTCCAGGCCTGTGGGTGGTAGCCACAGACTCATTGCAGAAGCCGCTGCGGCTGTGTGTGACCATTTCTAAGCTCCAGTGCCGCACACATCATATAATCATCGTCCTATTGAAGGCTATGGCCTGTGGTTTCTGTGTGTGCCGAGAGAATTCGGAGCTCACAAACAGAAGGGGAAAGCATTAATTAAAAGAATTTATTTAAATCCACATCAACCAATAGCTACTACCTTGGCTGTGATGACATTATATATATATATATATATCCCAGCTTCACAATGCTCCTGCCCATCATCCTCTCTCATTACAGCGGCCGTACCATCAGGGTGCCTCTCTTGCTGCTCCACACTCCGGCCGCTTGCCCCCTTTAATTGGACCCCGTGCTTTGATGGGGCCTGCTTTTGCGTTTTTTCACCCTCACAGCGGCGGACAGATGAGGCTCATAAAGGTGATGGAAAGCACTATGAAGGAGATGTCATTTTTCAGCGAGGATGCCTCAAAAGGGTCTGGACATAAAGGGGGGGCCCTACAATGCGTGCCTCTTTGCCTCTCATCTCTGGGCGCTGGATGTGTCTTCTGGCTTTGTTGCTGCTTTACAAGATGAAAGCTTACTTGTTTTCCAGCCTTCAAACAGAAAGAGGCAGAAGGGGCCTCTGAAAGTCACTATCACGGCTGACACTTTAATCCCGGGCTGCGCCGCTACATCTGCGCAGTCAAACGAAAGCACAGGCAGGCGGGAGAGAAAGGTGCTAGGGCAGCCCCTTCATATTTTGTTTGAAGGCGTCACAATGAGAGCGGGTCATGTAACACGCCGAGCCTCATTAGCTGATGTCCTTGTGCTTTCAGCAGTCGAACAGAGCGTGTTTTCGTCTTGGGTTCCTGAGTCCGAGCCCGGAGTCTGCGCCAAAGGCTTGTTCGGAGGAACAGAAGGAGAGAGGGGGAATGTCTGAGCCATGCGCAGGAGGGGAAGGCATAACACCAAATGGCAAGAATCAACAGACGCATGCAGGGCCTCGCCAACATGCTGCATCACGAATCATTAACCCAGGCAAGCTGCGTGGAGGAAGTCCGAAGGAGCTCCAAAGTAGAGATGCTTTTTTAGTTGAAAAAGCTGAGCTGAGGAAATTGCTCAGAAACAGCAAGCATCTCCCCCTGGAGTAAATGCTCCTTTCACATTGAAATGAGTAAATAATTCACAGTGGAGATGTCCAGAGACATTGCGATGTCACACTGTGGGTTCAGGGCTACAGGGCTGAGCGCTGCTGACACTTCAGAAACCTTTGTGTCGCAGAGGGCAGTGATTTAAAAACAGAGCAAACCTCCTGCATTTTTAAGTGCTGCTCGTGTTAGTGTCAGCTACGGTTGTTCTGCGCAAGTTCTCGTCGACACCATCAGCTTCAGCATGCCACGGGAGGCCGAGCATGCCACAGCCGTCACAAAATATCATCCGGAATTGCCGTTTTAGCTTGGCCCCCCCTCTTTTTTCCTTCCCTCAATCCCCCAAAGCGAAAGCGTGCAGGAGTCATAACATAAAAGACGGCCGGCGTTCCCATGAAAAGGCGCTTGAAAGCCACGAGCTAAAGCTGTTATGTGTCAGATACCGAAACAATATGTGGTAATAAAATTAGCATATAAAGAATGAGTGGCATAATCTCATTCCCATTTGCCGGTACACACACACACACACACACACACACAGGCACACATCAATGGCAAGGATTACCTTGGCGGTTTTCAGATACCTTTAATTTGTCACAGCAATCCCTCTCCCTTTGAGTTGCTCCCCCAGCTTTGTGCTGAGATAGCTTTGTTTACCTTGGGAGGTATTGTGTTTTGATGTACTTAATCAGACAACAATTAGATAACATAGCCTTTAGTAAAGGCAAGAAAATCCCTCCGAGGCTCGCTACAGAACTGCAGCTGTTGGCTTACCTAAATACCTCCAACCCTCCCTTTCCTTCTGAAGCTATTCTCCACCGTCTACCCCATCTCTACACTCCCGGGCAACACCCGAGTCATAGATACCCTTGTGTATTCCAAAAGAGCACGCTTCCAGACTGTCCAAACCTTACAACCGCCAAGGTCAAGGTCAAGTTGTGATGCCCAACGGCTCCAGCGCGAACAGTTCCAGCAGCTCCCTTCACTTTCCCTCAGTTTATCTCTCTCACTCCCGCAATAAAAGTGCTCTCTTCCTGTACTCTGCCGACCTCGCATGCGTTAAGTGTTGACAACACATACTCAGAGCCTATCATCTCCCTCTCTGCCACGGCCCCTGGATCTTTTATATGGCTACAGTCCACTCTACTGCCATTACGCAGCCCTTCACGGTAACATTATCACTTAAGATAAGGCTCTAATAAACTGCACTCTCTTTTAGGGGGCACTCTGCTCTTAATCCAATCTCGAAGCCAGGTTTTATCGCCAGCATTCACAAGACCTTTCTACCACCCCTCACCCCCACAAACCACCACTTCTCCTTATGTATCCAGTAATGGGGATGCCAGGCTTCACTTCATAGCAGCACATGGTCTAGCTTTCCTCCAGTCAGCGAATGATCTGAAGCCTCTCATTGATGTTTACCTTGGGGTTTGAGCTGTAATTAAACACAAGCTCAAGTGGAAACCCCAGTAAAGCTGACTTTGCAACACACCTGCATGAGATGTACAAATGAGCTAACTACATAGGCACTGTTTGGCAGCATCAAGTAGGGTGCTGTTTCAAGTAGTACAGTGACTAGGTTACTTTTCAGCTTGGGATTAGTTAGAACAGTCGAGTAATGCTCACAGGAACTGAGGAAGGTAACTAGCACAAGGTAGCTCTCCACACTCATGCCATAGAAGAACCACTTTTGTCACTCAAAGTACCCTTAGTAGTATCTTTATTTTTAAGACTGCAGTTATTTAGACTCACACCAGTGCTGCAAACAAGTCCAAACATCATAGTACAGTACTCTTTTGAGTTGTGTGTCTGATCAGTAAACACAGTCAGATAATGTGACTCAGTAATGTCCTGGGTGTTATGTGTGGAAATGAGAAAATGGTCATGAAGGATCTGGTAAAGACTGGAAACTCCCCCGTACAGGAGAAGCAGCAGGCAGCTAGGCAGAGCTTTTTGGGTCCAGGTCGGTAGGAGCTGGGCCGTGGCCAAGCCAGAGAGCGGCACGCCAGCGGCTCCTGTGTGACTCGCTGATTTGCTCTAATGTCCCCTGAGGACTGAGCAATGGCCAGTGTCGATTCGCCTGGGAGGCCAGCCAGATTGAACCCCCTGCCAGAGCGCTTGAAAGGATAGCAAATCATTTAACCGCCCCCGATAGCACATTAGCATTTTCCCGCCGCCACACTGCCATGGAATACTGCCACCGCTTAAAACTGCACTTGAACCTAAGCTTCGAAGTAAATACAAATTTATTCATTTGCACATAGATAGATAGATAGATAGATAAACAGATATACAGACAGGGAGTTCTATTTGCTCAGAATTGTGAAATGGAACAGTAAAAGAACATGTAGGTGGATCTGGAGCCCTGACTCCCAGCATGCCTTGCTCATTTTATTGCTTACAAAAATAGACCCCTTTTGTTCCACAGCTTAGTCTGAGGCTTATTTATTTACCTAAAACTGAATAACTCAAAATGCGTAGAACTGTACACCCAGAAGTTGAGCAGAGATATCTAGCCATATCAATCACACAAATGTTTTAAGGTTAAGATTTGTAATTAGAAATGTCATGATCATCACTTGTGTTTAAAGCAAATGCATTGTCAGTATGAAATGATCACAGGCAGGCCACTAGTGAGGCCAGTAATGAGGATGAAACGCCTTTGTTTACACTGGGTTTACACATTTTATATTAAATACAGACAGTAGAAATGGAACAGAGCTGTTTCAGCTGCTACTCAGTTCTGACAAAAAATGGACATATCCAGCACTTTCAAAATGTCCACTTTCTTAAAAAAACACACATGATAATTCAGACACATAATCGAATCCAGCATCACTTTCTAATTATGTCAAGGTGAAGCCTCCAGTCCAGCTCCTGAAGACTGAACCAATGGAAGAACTTTCATGGCTGTATAAACTCAGACACTACAGCAAACAGAGCTGGACTGGATAAATACACATTTGCCTGAAGACTAGGGCGTTCCATTCAGACAGGGCTGAGTACAAAGAAATCTGACTGTGAACTTCTCTGCGATGGCTCTTATGAAGCGGTGTCTCCAGTTTTCTGTAGAAAATATATTTTAAAAATAAATAAATAAAAAACACAAATACATATTTTTCCCTCAAGGGGCTTTTTTTCTTATTAACAGGAACTTGTTCACTTGCTCCCCCTATGTGCAACTGGCTTTATTTGCATCAGCTGGGGTTACAGTGAGTTTTCTGCCAGCACAGAACATGCACAGCGGAAACAGGCCATGGTAGAAAATGCAGACATGATAATCCATGTCCAGGGGCTTCTCAGGGAGCCCTCAGGGTCCGAAGGGAAATCGTGAGTGTGTTTCCAAATGCAGAGCTCCATCTGAAATGAGCTTTCCCTGCCTGGTGTCAAACGCGTGCGCGTTTCCTGCAACAAACGCCCTAATTAGAGTCTGAAATGTGGCGCTAAGCCAGGAGTGAGAGAAAGAGAGAGCGTGAGAGAAGGAGAGAGAGGTCACTTGTATAGCAGAGACTTTGCCTGTGCAGTAATCCCACCTTCGCTGGGTTAATTAGGTGTGTGGACATGGTGGTGGGTTTGGGTTGTGTTTGGGTTCTGATATGAATACGTCCAACGGCTAACATCATCCAGAGAAAACGCTTGTTTTTTGCCTCTGGAGATTTCAGCTCAGGCTATAAATGAGGTCAGCAGAGGGGATAAAACACATCTGTGATGGTGGCAGTCTTTGTTAGCATGCCAACAGGAGTCCAATGTTATGTTATCACTAAGCCAACACCAGTCCACACTGTAGATTGAATACAGATGCTGGAGAAGTCCTGGAATAAAGATGCTGCAGCTGTGTTTCAGTTCTGACAACTGGAATGTATCAGGCACTCAAGAAAGTCCCACTTTATCATGAAATAATATGAAACATGGAATTATGTTGGTGTATAGCCTTCAGCTTAATGTGTAAAGGATATGGTCTTATTGTCTGACTTCCCTGTTTGTTTAGAGGAAACTAGATAGATTAAGACGTATATTTCTTGTGCCATTAGCATGTTGGTGAGCAGACCCAAGACTCGTGAGAGAAACGAATGACTGGTCAAAGTCTGACCCTTTGCTTTTAGGACACTTTCACTGATTTCAGATGAATTCTGGCTGACGAAATGCAGCTCAGATCAAATGAAGCAAGTCAAACGGCAGCTCCTTCAACAATTATCCCAGTCTCCCACTGTGAGGAGTTCTTGCTCCAGCGAGCCCTCAGATACACGCCGCTATAACCCGTCACTCTCACATACACAACTCAGGAGACACACTACACACACACGGGCTAAATCCCTCCCTCTGATAATGTGATTGCCTCGCTGCTGCTTTGATAAAGGGATCTAAGGTGCCTCTGGATCTCTGTGTAAGGGTGATCTTAGCTGCAAGTCCCAGGCCTCGCTGTGGGAAGTGCACGGCAAGTTCATTTTTACTGCGTGACACTGCGCTTTTTCGTATTCCAGTAGAGAGGCACACATCCACTAGCTAAGCACTCCTCCAAGCACTGGCACAAGTTAAAAGCATGATTAGCATTTATATACAGTCAAAAATAAAGGTGCCAAAATGGGCTCTCTGTACAATGCCATACAGGAACTGCATCTGCTGCCTGTGGAAGTGGGATGAATGATGAGGGGGAGATATGAGCATGAAGAACCTTTTCCAAATGTTGGAGAACATCTGAACATCTGCATGATGTAAGCGAAGGTAGGACTTGTCTAAGACAAGATGGCGGTTAATAATTCTTTTCCTAAAGAAGTATGTTTTATAAAAGAGAACCTAAAAGTACTGTCTGGTTTTTCCATGGTCTCCATGGATTGGGGAGCCTCTCTTAGGTAGGGCTTCTAGAGCAGTTCTTCATACATCTCATTTCTGAAAAGGTTTCTACTAAAAAAAAACAACAATACTTTATTTGAAAGGTTTGCTTCGACCGAAATGTGCTCCTGGCATTGCTTAAGGAACGATTGGAAGTCGCACATTGCATCTTAAACATTCAGTAGGTTATTCCTACACACAACACACAGTGATTCCTTTAGGCAGCCTGTTTAGGGACCCTATCTAGGAAACCTGGTTCATTATTCACAGAGATTAGGATGCAGTCCACCTTACTCAAACACTTTGTCCCCTACTCCTTCCTTGTCATGAGGCATGATTAACTTCATCCTTTGCCCCCTCCCCCCCCCCACTTTTCTGTACCACTTCGATAGGAGAGACTGATGAGTGGAAGGCACAGAGAAAGAAGGAACAAAAGCAAGAGAGCCGCCTTCATCCAGTTGTAATATTGTACTGTCCCAGAAACTTCCAGCCAAGCGTACTCCGGCCCTTATCGGCTCGGCAACCCAATTCCTCAAGTGCCCGCTGTACTGGCGCGTGAAATACATCTCGCCCGCCTCCACCAGCAATCCTGTCGGCCCATTTACCGCCGCTTTACTCGGCCATCGCTTCCAAACACACACACAGCATTATATTCAATCCGCCATGCAGCGACGAGTGATTTATGCCCCGCAATAACGCTCAGACTGCTCAGACAACAATATCCAAACTGATTATTTTTTGCCGCTCTCTGCGCGGGGAGATCACTATGAGAGTGGACTTTTAGTCTAAATAAAGCCGTGGGCTGGTGCACTGGGCCAAACAAGCTCTCCGAGCAGTGGAATGGTGATTCAGAGGTTTGGTTCACAGGAGGGGAGCGGCAATGAAAAGAAGGATGAAAATAGAACTGGTAAACAATCACAAAATGTGGGGCTCATGCCTTTGGTTTTATTTATCATTTTAGCATGTATCCACACCCGTCTCCCCCTCCCTCACATTGTCATTCTCTCCCTCTCTGTCGACACAAACAAGAGTTGAGCCCACTAAGCAGAAAAAAAAAAAAAAAAAACCTCTCTCCCTCTTTTATTCCTGTGCATTAGGCTGCAATTTAGAAGCCATTTAATCCCTGTCGTAATCTGTCCTGAAATCCCAGGCGTGTCCCGAGGAGACCACACTAGCCCCAGACTCTTGGCCTCTCGCCACCCCATGAGGTTCATAGAAAGAACCTGATCCCTCCCTTCTTCCCGTAGTCTTCTCTGTACTCAAAGAATGAGGGAGTAGTAAACAGAGAGGCCCTCAGGGGACGGGAGCAGCAGGTGACCTCGCGATCACAGCAGCATCTGGTTGAATTACTTAACATTGCACCCAGCAGACGTGTAATCCGGGATAATGCCCGGTTCGCGAAGAACGCACCAATCTGGATCAACTCCTCAATCCTGCCCGGATGCATTAGATAGAAGGCAATGGAGGGCGGGGAGGGGAGGTGGGGTGTAGTATAGGGTGGGTATTCGACCCATCTGGATGTGGGAACAGAAGAAGAGTGCGAGAGAGACAAGCAATGAAGGGAAGCAAGAGAGAAGACCACTGTTTCATCCAAAACATTTTACAGCTTCCAGCAAATGACACAATTTCTGAAGAACGACCAGAAATATGTGCTTCTTTACCTGACCTAAATCTGGCACAGCACACCACAGAGGAACCCATCTCCCATCAACCGACTTAAAACCAGGACTACATCAAGCTGTACAAACTCACGAGCCAAACATAACTGACAAGGAATTAAAATTAATAACAATAATAATAATAAAAATCTTCAGTACTAGACGTTCAGTTCCATAAAGCCCATTTCTGTGCATTTTCTGCATCAAGAATAAGCTAAAAATAAGCTTGGGAAAAAAAAGCCCTTTCAGCATATGGTGCCTACGCGCAGGGTCTTAGCGTTTCAGGAAAATAAGATTCCCAGGAATAAAGCCCGGGGAAGTGGAAGAAGAGAGAAGGCAAGGGAAGGGGAGGGGTGGGATTCGTCATCCTGGACCACCCCTCTTTCCAGAGAAGCAGTGGATGATTAATTCCACTGGAGAAGGTGTGGTTGGGCACGGGAATAGACTAAAATGGGATTAGATGTAATCTGGAGTGACACACAAAAAAGCAAAGCAACAAAAGAGTAGAAATGGGATGAGTGGAGGAAGCTGGATTTCAAGGCCACACTGGACACAAATCTAGAAAGAGCAGAACAGGATACTGCTCCCTGAGTGACCAGAGGAGAAGCCTCACAGTGGCCCCATGTTCCCAAGGAATTTATTCCTCAGTAAACAATGACTGATACAAATCTAACGCAAAACAATAGCCTGTGAACGGCAGTTGAGGAAAATTGGATGAATAATAGATCAAAAGAACATGCACAAAGACGGAGATGTCTTTCCAAACATCATGACAGCGAATGTGGATCTGAAATTAATCAGCAATACTAGACTATAATAAATCAGTGTCTAACGAATGACAGAGATACACAAATCCATCGCATCCAATTGGATTATGACATGTCGCCGTCCATGTTCTTGGAAAAGAAGCTGCAAATGAGTATTTAGAATCGAGACAACAACAGGAGTAGGAGAAACTGCTCCATGTAGAGAGAGAGAGAGAGAGAAAGAGAGAGAGAGAGAGAGAGAGAGAGAGAGAGAGAGAAAGAGAGAGAGAGAGAGAGAGAGAGAGAGAGAGAGAGCAAAAGATCTGCGATATTAAGACGTTTTGACGCGGCTTTGCTTCTCTGTGTTTGTACAATGCAGCAGAGATTTGCAGAGAAAATCCACAACAGCCAAAAGTGACATTTTAATTACCAGGCTGCGTCTGAGTATTCAGACTAAGGCTTAGTAGTCAAGGAGAGAGAGAGTGAGAGAGAGCGAGAGCGAAGAAAAAGGAAGGAGAAAAGGGAGATAGAAAAGACAGACAGAGAGAGAAGAAAAAGGAAGAATAAAATGGATATAGAATAGAAAGAGAGAGGGGAGTTAGAGAGATGGTATGAGAGCAAGGTGACAGAAATAATAAATAGAGACAGAAGTGAGACTGAAGAAGGAGAGAGAGAAGATGAGAGAGTGAGAGAGTGGGGGTGACAGGGTTAATAAAAATAAATTGGGGAGAGTGTAAAGAAGAGGGATAGAAGCAAAGATAAGAGCGCAATAGCCACATATTGAGAGAAAGAAGAGAAATAATGAGAGAGAGTGAGAGAGAAGCAGCACTGCCCCCAGTGGATAGCAGATTCACTCCTGTCAGCATGTCTGCTGTGTAAGGATGCAGTGGGATAGGTGTCTGTGTTTGTGTGTGTGTATGTGTGTGTGTGTGTGTGTGTGTGTGTGTGTGTGTGTGTGTGTGTTTTCTTACAGCGACACAAACTAAAGAGGTCAAGATGTCTTAACTGTGTCAGTCGAATGTCGATAGATTACAAAGCAACAGAGGATCCCTGGAAAATATTGCAGCATGTTCCTGTAGAACAGAAAAACTGACCGCTGCACACACAGGGAGCTGAACAGATAAAGAGGGATAAAAAGAGGAGGATAGAGAAAAGGAGAGAGAGAGAGAGAGAGAGAGGAGACATTGGATAGATGCCTGTGCCTGCGGTGTCTTGGTACATCTCTCTGCAAGCCTTTTGTCCACTGTGCAACATCAGTTACTTCTCAGAGCAGGTGTGTGTGTGTGTGTGTGTGTGTGTGTGTGTGTGTGTGTGTGTGTGTGTGTGGTGTGTAACTGCAGCTGAAAGCTAAAAGTGAAGGTGCCCTATATATATATACCCTCAGCACTTGACAAAAACTCAATACAGACTTTCCCCATGCTCAGGCATTAACTATTAGACTTTTTCACTCCTCTTATTTTGCTGTTCCCTCCATCCCTTCCTCCCTCTCTCCCTCGCTCCAAACAAAAGCCCCCCCCCCCCCCTCCATTTTTGCTGACAACAGCTACCTCCATAAACACAGCAATAATTTGTGAAACACAATTTGGCTGTGAGCAAATAGAGCCTCGCGGGGACTCGCAGATTCCAGTTATCTGCTGTTTACCTGCCTGAGCTGCACTTTTCCTTAAACTGTGACAATAACACACTCTCACAAGAGCCTTCTCGCCGAGCTGGACCGCTGCATCGTGAGACTATTAAACCGTGCGGTGGTCGTTGGATATCACCAGACGGCTGTGAAAAGGGACCGTCTGGCAAGCGTAGATATCTCCGAATGAGACTCTGTGTAAGTCAGGATTGTTCACAGTGGTGCAGATAGGAAGCGGACGTCTGGAGGACTTCTAAAGGTTCCATCATGGAGGTAGCGTTTCCATAATCATACCGGACTGTGTGTCTGATTTACCACTCTTTTGTCTTAAATAACACTTCAGGCAACACATGCAGGCTCATAATCTCACAATAGTGGTATATCCCAGATAACAGCGGAATCACAATTGCTCAGCCTTAAAAAAGTTCTTGAACCGATATTTGATGAGGTATTTACTTCACTCTGGAAGAACCTGAATGTTTAGAACTTGTTCCTTTTCTAATAGAAGAAGGATGCCATAACACCAGTCCAGGTCGCTCTAGTCCTGAGATCCACCTTCGATTTATTTACACATCAGCAGAAACATCCTTAAAATACATAAGGTTTTGGCGTAAGATCCCAAATTCCAGTCCTTCATGTCCCACAGCGTCTGTGTATATTATGTTTGTACTTGTCAATATAATGTTTTAAAACTGTATAAAGAAGGCAGCAACCTCCTCAGGCTTTCTGAAAGTTAGCTGATGAAGGACAGATTTAAATCCAGCTGCATCCAAACTACATACAATCCGGAATGACTTCTTTCCTTAAGGAAAAATAACAATGCCATGTACTCTCCCGCTCCAACAAAGTTTCTAATCTTGGTCTTGGAAGGCCACCTGACCTTATCCTGCTTCAACACACCAGCTTCAACACACTACGCCAAGAAGGCGTAGGGCACTCCAGAACTGCATGTAATCAACTCATGTTTAATTCACAGCTATAATAAACATCTACAAGAACTTCTATCTCAGAACTTCTGTCCTCAGTCTCCTCGCTGGCTGATGAACAAATAAGCAAATAAATAACGAAAAACCAAACCAGAGTAAAGGAAGACAAGCTTGGCAAGAGATCCGCAGCCCATTAAACCAGATCATAAAAGGAGGCAGCCTCTCGGGACATGATCTACAGCTCTAGTAGAAGCCTTTCACGGCAAACTTGTGAAAGACTCAGTCTCTTTGTGTTGATTCTGAATTAGCCTGACGCTCCGGCTACACCAATGTAACTTTTGTTTGTTGTTGGATGCGCGCACAAAGGTTTCATTGTCACGCTGCAGACTACTTCGGCGAGTGAGTGTAAGTGGCGGGGGAAATAATGAGCGCTTGGGAAGAAAATAAAAACTTTTGATAAGCCCAGCCATTAAATTTGTGCCGGTGCCTGTGCCTGGCTTTGGGTTGTGTGTGCGCTGTATGGTAATCTTGGCTTCTTGGAAGCAGGCAGGCAGACATGAGGCAGGGAGTGAGAGAAATAGAAAGAGCATGAGCAAGCGAGATTCAGGAGTCTTGCCACCCCCCTCCATCCCCAAACTGTCAAAGCTCTACAGCTATGCCCCTCTGGAGTAGAAAAGGCTTGACTTGGCTCTTTGTTAAAACCAGTTTTCAAGTGGACAGCCTGGAGACACATATTCTCTCACACACACACACACACACTTCGAAAAATGTCTGTCTTGCCCAGCAGGACAGGAAACAGGGTTTGAATAAAAAGTACGGGGTCTCTGTGACCCTGCCACACTTTGGGATCATTTGAAAACTGTTTCTGGGTCACTGGGCACTGGGCAAGGGGAACAATCAAGCATCTATGTTCTCCCTCAGAGCCAGGACCCCCACTTTGTCCAGACTGAGCCTAGACCGTCTCACATAGGGGCTTTCAAGGAGAAAACAAAAAGCACACTGAGGACAGTGGAGAATAGCTATGATTGTGTGATTCTGCTCCAGTCCGGGGAGGAGAGGGAGTGGAGGAGTGTGTGTGTGGGTGTGTGTGCGCTGAAACATAGCACACACATGTGCGAGTGTGTCCAGAGTCACGTCGACGGTCAGGTGCCTGCCACACTTCCCTCTGCGGTTGCTTTAAATCAATTCTGTATTGAATGACACTGGATAAGACACGTCACATTAACCACTCAGAGAACACACCGTGGCTGTTCAGTTCAGAGGAACCAAACCCTCAGAGGAACCAAACCCTCAAGACAATCATCTCCTAACTTCAGCTCTCCGAGACTAGTTCCCATACAAACACATCACAAAGAAAACAGCAGACTGGACAGTGCCAAGCATCCAAAACAAGAACCAGGCATCTTACCGTGACCGCTCAGCCACAGGAGCAGGAGGATCCCCCTGAACATCTCGGCAGAAAGCGGCAGCGACCTCTGAGGCTTCAGGTTGTGGGATCGGGGGTGTGTTGGAGCCCAAAAGGAGTTCTTTCTCTCTCTCACACTCCTGCGTCTCGCAAACCGGCTTAGTCCCTCGTCGAGTCCTATTACATGAACAAGTAGTCTCTTTTATCTCTTTCTTTTCTCTCTCTCTCTTTCTTTCTCTCTCTCACACTCGCTCTCCCTCCCTCCTTCTTCTGAAGGTTTCGGGCAGGGATACACTCTCCTCTCCTGTTGATGTGCCTCGGAGACTCTGTCTCACTCGTTCGCTCTCGCGTCTTTCACACACTCTGCTGTTCCATTCTCTGAGCATCAGTGTCTCTCTCACACTCACCCCTCCCTCTCCCTCTCCCTCTCTCTCTCTCATTCTCCCTCTGCTTCGCTCAGTGGAGGAGCTGGTGGAAGAAGGAGGTGGAGTCGCTGGGAAGCCACGCCCACCTGGCTGTGCTGAGCGTAATGAAAAGCAGAGAGGATCAGAGCTGATCTCAGAGCTAAGGGGCTCGGAGTGAGAGGAGGCAGAGGGAGAGAGAGTGAAAGAAAAAGAAAGAAAGAAAGAAAGAAAGAAAGAGAGAGAGATGAGCAGGCAGCTCCAATTAGCTTTAACAGCCAGTGGATTTGGCCCTGGGCTTTGGCGCTTGGCTCAGAACTGACCCAACAAACAAACAAAAGCACAGCTTTCTGCTCTGGCACACTGCCCACTCGTAGGCCCAGTGGACGGCGGGGGTCTTCTGTTCTCCGGAGGCTGACTCAGTGTGACTGACGGTCAGCACAGAGACAGGGAAACTGATACCAACCAAACCTCAGGACTTCAGAGTCCTATTTGCTCCTTTAGCTGTGCATTTCAAAATTATACTGTTTTTCAACTGATGAGCTCTAGACAGACCACTGCTAACTGACCAGTGCTGTCACTGCTTGTTAACAAGCAACAATTCACGTTTTAAAAAAAATCAGGAAGAAAAGGTATTCCTCGGGATGGAATCGGACCCCCGCATCCAGTTGGGCAAAAAACATAAAGATTTATGTGAATGATTTATGGACAGTTTTTTGGAGGGTAGTTTTGCAATCTTTTAGAAGTCTATGAAATCAGATAGAGATCAATGAGCAGATGGATTCACAAAAGCGAAATTAATATTTAATAAGTGTGTATATAAAATAAAAGGAGAGGTAGGTGAACTAAACAATAACAATGTATCCTATTTCAAATATTCCAAAACACTATTCTACAACTGTTCTGCATTTTAATATTTGCATGTTTTGGCACAGTTCATAGTGTTTGTGCCATTAAATCTGAGCTAAACCTCTGTTCTGATTGGCTGCCCTAGATTTGCTAACTGGAAAAGCTGCAACACCCCTTGTAACATTATTGGAAATGGGTGGAACTTATCTACATCAGCTAAATCAACAAATACATGGCTCAGTTACATGGCTATGCGAATCAGTGAATTCATAATGTGCTAGTCTTGCAGCTTACTCTCTGTAAAAGACCAACAAAATCTCCATAAAATGAGTAAATGTACTAAAAGGAGCATCTCAAATCTTCCTAACGCTTTAAGATTGGTTTTGACTAATAGCTATTTAACAGTCACCACATGAGCTCTTATCCTATGGTGACGTTGATTTGCTAGTTTTACACTTTTTATCTCTTTAATAACTGAAGTAGAATCGCAGAAACTGTGCTGTAGACTGTTGTGGGAAAACATTACGCTAGAATCTGTCAATGTTTAACCTTTTGGAGATCTGAATTACGGTTAAGGCCAGGTGAAATTATATTTTTTCACACTGAGTAGGTGTCAGATATTAATCGGTTTGAAATAAATTAAATGTTTAAACAGATCAAATGTAGTACACATTGTAGAAATCTTGGGAGTGTTTTTTGTTTGTTTTTGTTTTTTTTGCAAATCGTCGCTGTCCAATTAAAAACATATCTCAATTGTTGTTGCTTTTTAGTTTACTGCAGCTGCCCTTCACAGTGTGTGATTTCATGATGAATGGACCTCTAGAAATGCTCCACATTAGTATGAATATAATCTTTCACAATCACTTCCATTGAAAGTTATGAAGGTTTTTTTTTTCTTCTCCTGTAAAGGTACTATTTTGGGAGATACAGGTTTAAATTGTACAGTGACAAAAAATGATTTCATTTCCAGACCTGAAAGAAATGATCTCAAGTTAACTATATGCTATTGCATAGTGTTCTACATCTAAATCTTATTACTAATCTATGCAGTTACCAAATCTTTACAGTTTAATATAGTTCTATATATAAGTACCAAGTACCTGGATACAGAAATAAGTACCTGGTTCTTACCTACAACTGAAGGCAACATGAAGGAAACTATAACCAGTCCTGAAATCATCTAATCCTGCTCAACAGAGTACGCTTGACCACCCTCTCTGAGCGATCTCTTTCTTTCTCACTCAGTCCATGTGCATGTCCATCCTTCTCGCTCGTTAAAGCTGTGGTGAGATATGGAAGAGTACAGAGACCAGGCAGCCAGAACTGCCTTCTCCAAAGCAACGGGCGAGTTTATTCGCGAACTTCTTGATGCAGTCTCGAGCCTATCGAGATCTTGTTAACTCTGACAATCAATGCTTTCGTTTGAGCAGATTTCAAAATGAGAAAATGTTCGCGGAATGCTCTGTCCAGCTGCAGAAAAACAAAGACACAGGGATCAATATTTCACCAAGGCTCTTTTCTTTTCGTTGTTTGATTTATTACTGGGTCATGTTTGCCATGTTCACAAACTTCCCACCTCCTCAGATCCTACTGGAATACCAGAGAGATGGACAAATTAAATTACCTGAGATATGTTTTTAGAGTAGGGTCAGAAATTGCAAGAAGCTTAAACCTAATTCAGGTCTGTGGCTGAAATCCAGTTGGTAAAAGCATGGGTTTTGCTGGTGGAATTAGAATGGAGTTGAGATTTAAAAAAAAAAAAAAAAACAAGAAAATGAACTGCCTTTCACTGTCACAGACACTAGACCACAAGCCCTCTACCTCTATTTGAATATTACACAGCCTGTTAGGATTCCTATTCCTGACTGCCTGAGCCATTTTTTCCACACTGTAGTGTACTCTTCTGACCTCTCGGTGATTGGCTTGGCTGCACGATCGAGTTCATTCTTGACCCCAGTGATATGATGTCAGCGTCGCAGATACACTGGGGCAGATACACACCTGCTGAGTACGAGAGACTGCCAGAAAATCATATGCATCAAGTACCCAGCACATTCACCTCCACCACTCTGTACCACTACCGAGAATAATAATGCCTTTGCAACTCCTGTAAACAGATATAAAACACACAGCCCACCAGCAATGACATGCTCATACACTTAGGGCTACAAGAATATACTCCCTTCTAGGAATGTGTTACACAATATTTCAGAACAATTCTGCAATAATTTAATTGCATTCAGGCAAGAGAACATCAGCAAATCAGGTGTTTTAAGTTGCTTAGTTCCAGATCACAAAAGACCCCTCCATCACTCCAGAGAATGCAGTTTAGCCGTTCTACTGCCGAGTGCTGAGGGCATTATACAACTCTAGGTATATCTCTTGGCATTGAGCAGAGTGACCTTAGGCAGCAGCACCTGATCCAAAGGCTCCCATTCCTTTTCATTCTTTGATAATGGAGATCATAAACAGTGTAAACTCAATCGAATGTCTGTGACCAGCTTCCTTGTAGTAGTCAAATCCCCTGACTACATAGAGAAATACAAAATACTGTGGTGGTGCACAGTTGGGGAGCTCCCAGAATGCTCCATGGCCAAAGTGTTGGTAGTGTAAGGGGTTATTTAGAGGGATTAACGTCATTGTTTTGGAGGATATTGTGTTGTGTGTGCTGTATGTGTGTTTGGGGATTGGTGTATGCCAAGATATGGTGATATGTGGCAGTTCACCTCTTGAAGAAGGGGTATTTGGGCATGATGCCTCTGTATCTTGTATTATAGCAAGCCCACATTGCTGCTGGTTCACTTGCTTTCTTTTTAGTGCACTTGCAAGGACACTTCAGTAAAGATTGCTTAAAAGCAAATGTCTCAGTCTCATCTTCCCACCTTTGGGAATGCCGCACTATGAATGCTCCTCAGATGAACTCCTGCTTACATCCAGCAGTTTTCTCATCATTTAACCTGCTTTGTCCACTACTCAAAACAAAGCCATACACGGGAATCCTGAATACCTCGGGTACACACTGATCTCAGCATGAGCTAATGATCACTTAGTCCAGCTAACCCAAGCACTGTAACCTGGAGATTTCATTCTCCCAAAGCTATTCCCATTCACTTTGGGACTCTGCTCATTAGCAGATTGCCACATAAAGGTGTCAGAGAAAAACACATAAACGGCAATAGGAGCATTATTAAAGACAAAAGGGCAGGGCGCAGGCATGAGAAATTGATCTCCACGTCAGGCCAGACTCGGCCGTATTCCGTGGGTAGTCGGCGTGGCACAGCACGGCGCTCTCTCGCTGGGGTGAGAGAGGCTATAAATCTTATTTATGCAGCACTTTCTCATGCCTTCATCTCAAGGTGCTGCACAACACATACATCTCTGCAGCCCCCGCCCAGGACTAATTTAATTAATTACACAGAGCCACAAAGTGACCTTTGAAACTCAGAAGCTTAAAAATTACCTGGAACAAGTCGAGCATCCGTTCGTTAAAAAATAAGTCGCAGGAGGAGGAGGAGTAATAGGAGAAATAAGGAATAAAGTGAGCATTGAGCATAGAGCTGAGGCGACTGGAGCAAGGGACATACAGCATTTTTGAAATACACAGGTGACCAACTTTTTCTGTATTGGACTGAGAAACTACACCAGCCCTTGATTTCAACCTCTTCTAATATCTAAACATTAAATGCTGATTTACATAAAATGACATAGAAACATTAATTTATTAAGCAGTTACAGAAGATGCAAATGCTTCTTGGCCTTAGGCTCATGTGCAGCTGCCCCAGTGTGTGATTCTCTTTCCTATGTCTTCTACAAACATTTCAAAATAAACTGATCAGCCATAACACTGCACTGACTGCACTGATGTGAGTGGATCAGACACAGCAGTGCTGCTGGAGTTTTTAAACCCTGTGTCCACTCTCTGTCCACTCTGTGAGACACTCCTCTCTCGTTGGTCCACCTTGTAGATGTAGAGTCAGAGACAGTAGCTCATCTGTCGCTGCACAGTGTGTGTCGCTCGTCCTCTAGTCCTTCATCAGTGACACAGGATGCTGTCGGCTGGATGTTTTTGGTCAGTGGACTGTTCTCAGTCCAGACACTGAGGGGTTTAAAAACTCCAGCAGCACTGCTGTGTCTGATCCACTCTACACCAGCACAACACACACTAACACACCACCACCACGTCAGTGTCACTGCAGCGCTGAGAATGATCCACCACCACGTCACACCTGCTCTGTGGGGGTCCTGAGCGTACCAAAGTGTGTAACAAAGTATGCAGACACATTGTCTACAGGCTCTAATCTTACAACTCCAAAGTGAATCTAATAAAAATGACACCAAATCTAGAAACAAGGATGTCATATTAGTAGACATTTTGATTCATTAATCCTTAAGTTTCAGACGGATTAGAAGATAGAGTCAGAGAGAGTTCACTGTGGTCAAAAAGGTTACTTCACAGTGGGGGCGAGAGTTAGAGACACGCCAAGCTGACAACCGCGACATGCTAACAGTGGAACTTGTGAAATCTGACAAACATTGAGGGATGATGTAACTTCAGGTTGCACAGTGAAAAATTAATAACACTTCATTTCTGCTATTGTCACAAGCCACAAAACTGAACTCACATTGGAGCCATTAAACCTGTGTGTGGACAGACTCTGGTTAAGATGATGGAATGTAATTCATTTGTAACTCAAGCTGAGTTTTGTAGCATTTTCCATATTGGTCTGCATTCATGGAAAGTTAACAGTCAGAGTCAGTTCCACTTTAACTTCAGTTACACATATGAAACAGCAAAAATAAGTCAATGCTAGCCACATATGCAGCAGGAAAAAGGACAATATATTTTACAATCCAAACGCCTCCAGATGATATTTCTGAGTTCAGACTAAGACACTTAGTTTGTTTCCCATTTACAGAGCCAGGTCTGTGTATAAACACTGGAGAATTATCCAGTGCAAAAACTGTAGAGAGCAGCAAACGATAGGAAATATTTTCTGAATTTTATAAAAGTGTGTATTGAATTAAAATTGTAACCTTTCAGTCACAGACATAAAAGCAGCCTCACTGGAAAGAACAGAAGTGACTGAGTTTTTTTTGAAATTGTCAAAGTTAATAGCTGTGAAGTATTGTGGGTAGTGCGGTCAATAGGTACTGGGAGAAAAAATAAAGTAGCATGTTACAAAAACGATATAAACTCATCTCCAATACCATTACAACACGCCTCAAGGAGTCTGCTGCTCAAACAGATGTTAACAAATTTGAATTCTAGTCTCGTAAACAATGTGGAGCAGAAAGTAAACAATAAACATGGCATTGAAATAAGGCCTAGAAGATGAGGGCTGGCTGAGAACCGCTGACTGGAGCAGCACCAGACGAAGCGAATGGTAATGTTGTGTTTTTGGGGCAGACGTGAAATGAGCCGAAGCCCGAGGTGAGACCCCCGCAGCGAGACGGAGGCACTTACAGATGATTGACGGCCCACTCGCCGGCTTGACTCAAATAGAAAGTGACACAGCTGTTGATTTAGCTGGAGCCTACACATCCGCTACCAACTGGAAGCCAAATATATGCCTGTTGATTACTGGCATTCACAGAAGTATTGATATAGTTTTGTACTGGACGATTTACAAGTTCAATTACATATGCTAATGAGATGTTATTCATTAAACATGCATATTTTGCGATATTTTTGTAAAATAACATAGGCTACTATCATGTGATGTTTTGTTATTGTGTCCAATTATGTTTTCCAATTTGTATAATTTGCAGTAAGATTTCCAATACAAGGCTCTTTTGCAACTAGGGTTAGTTGCACACACATGTTTATTACATACTTTATGAATGCCAGTCATATTTACTATATGATTTATAAATTCGGTGAATGGTCTTTTGGTCAAATGCATATGGGGGGTGGGGGTGGGGTGTATCCGATTGTTAGAGGCTGGAGGAAAGGACAGAAATCATTATTCAAAGCAGGTATTTACATTTTCTCTTTGTGTGTGAGAGAAGACAAACAGAACACAAAGCCTGCTTCATTTTTATTTTATTCTGATCGAGGCAGGGTCTACAAAGAATGTGTCTGACTAAGCAAAACACAATCAAACTGCAGGCACTCGGTCAGAAAGCAGGTTGGAAAAAAAAATTGATAGAGATATCCTTGGATTGTTTAAGATCTGATGAAACAAGTTAAGTCAAGGCACAGATGAAGATTACACTTACAAAAGCTAAACATACAAAAGTTGCTACTGACCTGTAGGATTAAAGGCAACAAAGGCTATTCTAAAGAACTGCTGTTCTCTCAGCAAAGCAAACCCTGGCTCCCATTTGTGTTAATTCAGAAGCTCTATGTCTTTTAAGGTGGAATGGTATGTGGGAGTAAGAAGTGACTGTATGTTGTTGGTGGCTGATTGTGTAACTTTTCTGTAAGTTTTTTTTATTCACTGTTTGAATTCCCACTGAAACTTATTTGTAACTCAAAAATAAACACTGTTTAGTTTTTTAGCACTTTAGTTAGAACTCTCCTGAATTTTGAATCAGTTCTACCTTAAATTATGTAACTATAACAGCAAAAATGCAAAAATAACGTCAGTGTTACCCGCCTATGGAGCAGGAATCCTCGTCTCTTTTTGTGCTTTTCAATGTTCTGAGTTTCATCAGCATCCAAACACCACCATATGCTTTTTCTCAGTTGTGGCTGAGAGAGAAAGAGAGAGAGAGAGAGAGAGAGAGAGAGAGAGAGAGAGAGAGAGAGAGAGATCTGAGTCAGTTTCAACTGAGAAACTTGGTTGGATACTCATGTACAAAGTCATGACTGCATTCAAACACTGAACGTTTTTGCAGTTAGCAAACATAGTGGAGAGCAGCAAAAGTTGAGAAAACATTCACTGATTTAACAAAAATTGTATTGGATTCAAATTGAAAACATGAGACTATAACAATACCCATTACTGACCAGTAGGTTAAATACAGGCTAATGCAATATGTAATACCGACAACTGGGTTATAACTAAAGTCTATGAAGAAATCTTCCTTAGAGATCTATTTGTGCTGTAAAACCTACAGGAAAATCATAGGTGGTAGCTGTGTTGATAGCCTTGTAGAGAAAGACTAAATCTCTTGGGTTAGAGTTAAGTGTTAGGGTTAGAGTAAGCATAACCTACAGTTATTGGGTTGCAGTATTTTTTAGAAATCCACAATATGTTTTATTAAGGCTTAAATGAAATTTAAATTGCTGGATGCTTGCACTTTGATGATTGACTGAAAAACAAAAACAAAACTGAAGCTTATGTCTACAGCCTACTACAGGTTTCCTGAGACACTTTAGTTGAAGTAATTTTTAAGCAACAGACACTTCAATTGATATTTTCTGATTCATAAGTGAATTCCCAGTAATAATTGTTATTTTTATTGAAAAATATAATGTAAACAAGATCATAAGTCATTTGTAAAATGTTATATTTCCAGTGCCTGGGGCTAACCAAAATTATATCAAGTGAACACTATATATCACTATTTGAGCACCGGTTCTTAACAAGTGAGCATCAGACAACACCACAATGAGAACCACATACTTTACCTCAATAGCTGGTGCTATTACTAATTTATAGTACCTTATATTTTGTATTTGCATTTCTTAAGTAACTAACTAACCAACCAACCAGTGACATGTCCTTTCAGAGGCCCCACAGCCTCAGGTCCTAGAGTACATTTCCTAACCAATCTGAAGTGCACAGTCACTGTGTTCAAACTCATTTGACTAACATTTCCATTCAAGCAGAAACAGAGGAAGACAAACTAGGGCCCCTTGATATGCAAAGGTGGTATGGATTAGCCTACTTTAGCCTGGCCTGACCGTACACAGACTAATGGCTGGCTCAGCAGACTGTGCTTTAGATAAACCTGACACCAGGGTCAGGGGCTTTCGCATAAGTCAAGTTTGTTATCCTTCACCCTTCCAGCGGACACAGCCACTTTGGTCTGCAGCTCTTCATCGGCGCCTCATTGCCATATTGTCCTCAGTCAGAACTGAGATTGATAGTGCCTTCTACTCTGCTGTGAAGGGTTAAGACTACATGCTGGAACAATGCTGTGAGGATTTGATGTAATTTAGCCACATAAACCTCAGTAAGACTAGGTGAGTGATCATAAATGTCACTCACACCTTATGAGATATGGAATGGTGCATCATCACTCCAGAGAATGGAGGTCTACTGGGTGTGTTGAGTTTAGGTCGGTGAGCATTACTTCATGCTGTCTACTCAAAGGCATAGGGACTAAACTGTGGTGTGTAAACCTGTATAGCAACTGTCAATGTGTGGTAGAGAGGCATCTTCACCTGTAGATGTATTTTGTTCAACAACTTTGTCCACTGAGAGTTACACACAGGCCACTGATTGTCCAGAGAGAGTCGTCACTCTATGACACGCAATTACGCCGTGGTCTTTTGAAGAGGTTCAAACGCTCCTTGGATTGGTGACTGACAAACTAATCCAGCGAGAGCTGGACACTGAAACAAGGAAGGAACAAACTCTACTGATCACTGCTGCCATTGTTGTGGTCTCCAAATCCTGCTGATCCCCTTAGAGGAGTGAAAAACCAGATAGTGACCAGATCCCAAGAAGCATGTAGGTCTGAACTAAGCAGGGTAGAGTGCAAAAGCATGAAAATTGTGCACATACACTGTGGGAAGTAGCTCTAGACACAGATTATAAATGGAACTTACAGTTACCTTATTAAATATCCAAAGGCAGGATCTCTCAGTTAGCCTTCCAAGTTATTTCCTAGTGGCAAGACATGAATTTGGATGAAGTTTTTGGGCTAAACTTAAGAAAATCCCTAATTTCCTGCCTGACCTCTTTTGTTAAATGTGCTGACCATGTAGTTAAGTATGTTCTATGTGAGATTTGGATGGTAATTAGTTCAATTTAGCAACCAGCGGTGCCCTGTTTACACTGGCATACACCAAAATCCCATATCCAGATGTTTCCAGTCATCATTAAAATAGGCAAAACAATAACGTCCAGTGCCAAATGCAAATTCCAATCTTCTACCACAGCGCTCTTCCTCCATTAGCCGTCACTCACTCTTTCCAGTAGAATAGGCTAATGTCAAGTGCATTGTTCCCCCAATCTCTGGCCAGCAAACACAAACATACAGTAATTGCCTGCGTGGAGAACAATATATTAAACGCATGCTTGGTTTCCAATGAGCCATATCCTGATAGAGGTGGTGCTAATTTGTTTTGCCGTGGTGAAATGATTGCCACACTGGTTCACAGTGTGCAACAGCAGATAAGCCCATTAATTAAGGGCTATGACAGCTCTTTGTGTTTATTATTTTTTATTCCAGTGTACATGCCTTTAACACAGTTCACAATCACAACGCGACAAGTCAGTGTGAGACATATGTGAGAGGTTATGTACGGTGGTCCAAATAGTCACAACACCAAAGCATTAAGAGAGCAAGTAGGAGAAGACAATGTGACAACGGGATGTGAAAAAAAGAGAGGGAGAAAGAAAAGTGACAAGACAAAGTGAGAACACAAAACAAAAGAAGAGAACGCAATAACAGCAACACAAGAGAAACACATTATGAGGGCAATGCCACATGACGTGAGAGAAATCACAACAGGAAATTCAATAACATTAAGGTAAACATGAAAAAAAAATAATGAGGGGGAAATCAAAAGACAATAAAAGACAACATAACAATACTCAGGACAAAAAGAAGAGAATGTGAGAACATTAAGAAAAACACAAAAACAAATGAGGACATGACAGAAACATTAAGGTACCACACAAAAATATGAAAATCAAATAAATAACAAGTAAAAACAATGAAATGTGAATATTGTGAGCACACAGAGGTGATGCACTGAGTAAAGTTATCATATGTCATTCATTCACTCGTTCACTCATTCACTCAAGTTCATTCGTTCGTTAATCCACCTCTTCTTCCATCCATTTATCATTTATCCATCCATCCATCCATTAATTCACCCAAGTATTCATTCATTTGTTTATCATCCTGTCCATACATCCATTCTTTCACTCATATATTCACCCATATGTTCATTCATTCGTCCAGTCATCCATACATACATGTTTTAATTAATTCATTCATCGCCTTTAGCAAGTTCATTTCAATGAGGATTGCAGTGGGTCTAGAGGGCATCATACACTTACCCAGTCACCCACACCAGTGTACAGTACCCACGGAGATGCGGTGAGAACCCACCACACTCCTCACAGACAGTGACCCAAGGAGGGGATCCCAAGACCCCAGGACCCTGCAGCAGCTGTGTGGCACCTGCAGTACCATGATGGCCACCCTCATGTAAAACAAAACATATATATATATATATATATAATTATTCAAATAGTCTGTGGAAGCTCTGCTGTAGAGACACATTACAGCAGAAAAGCTCTGGCAAACGCAATGTTTTTGTACAACAGCTTAAGCTATTAGTGTGTGTGTGTGTGTGTGTGTGTGTGTGTGTGTACGTGCATGTTGAGGCCAAAGGGAATGCAAGTGTTGAGGGGTGGGACCAATGGGTTTTGAAAATGCTGATGTTTGTGCCGTGCGACATCAAAGCAAAAATATTACGGGAGGTGCTGACTCAGCGGGTTATTAGCATACATTCATATTCACAGAGAGGGGAATTCCGCCGGTGGTCCCAATTGAAAATGCAAAGTGAAGCGAAGTGTGTAACCAGCTTCCACCCCTCAGTTCCTAGCCGTGAAGACCCTGTCCAACCCCTTCGCATTTGGTCCAGATGTAACCTGGGAACATTCCAGATGGGATTCCAGGGGGTATGTTACAGTTGCTTTAAGTGTGTGTGTGTGTGTGTGTGTGTGTGTGTATACATTCACCACCACTAAATTAAAGTTGATGATTTTAATTTTTTTCTTGTTTTACAAAGCTCTGAGTGTGTCTCCTCTCCATGTGCTGCTCTGCAGTCGGTTTGCTCTGGTGTTTACGAAGCCCCAGTGTCTATAAATGGGTAAAAAAAAAAAAAGTGTCTGGGTCCGGTGCTAGGCTTTCTCTCTCTCTGCTCACAGCAGAGAAACATCATCTGGAGGTTTTGCTGCTGGAGCAGCAGTTCCCTGGAATTGTTGATGTTGCCTTTTAAAATAGAAGCCCTTGGCTGAGACTTTCCATTACTATTGGCTTCTACCCTAATATTTTAGACACTCCTGATAATGAGGGACTCCTTACAAAGAACGCACGTGGACACAGATTCAGGAAGTTAATCTAAAGAAAAGTAAAAAAAAAAAAAAATAATAATATAAAATGAGATGCTGCACATGAGTTTAAGGTCGTCAGGCTCAATGCTATGCGTGGGCTACGGGGAGATTCAGGGGATTCATTTGAAAAGACTCCAACCTGAGATATTTGAAAATAAAGTATCTGTTTAAATGCTTGTACACAGACACAAACACACACACACTTCAGTTCACAGAGCTGACTGAATGTACACTGCACAGGAATCACATCAACACTTCAAACGTTTTCCACAGCACCATTTTCCCCCATCAGTTCCCTGTAAGTTGAGGCACACTTTGAAATTTGTTCCCCGTCTCGGATGAGAGGCGCAGTCCTGCGTTTGGAAAGACTCTTTAGGAGAATGTTGTCAGGAAAAATCACAGCTATAAATTATTCATTTGGACTCCTATTGAACCAAATGGTGCAGGAGAATCCGTTTACACCCTCCAAAGAACAACAGACCCTCAACATGAAAACCAATAAAACAGCCAGTGAAGAGCTGACAGTCGGTGGCACAGTGGCTGATTGTATACACTGTGAAAAAGTGGGGTGACAGACTTCCCCCACCCCAGGGTATTGTCTTCAGCACCATCTTATTCGGAGTATTCCATTCCACCTTAAATTGCACGGTTGCATACTGACATTTAAGTTGTCTGTTCCACCTTAAATGGTGCCACAGTTACTGTAGCTGACACAACTAGCATTAACTCTTCTGCAGTGTGTGCTGCAGTATTTCCTTCTGTGGGATTGGACCAGAAAAACTCACATTCACCCCCTCACACTTCAATTAGCCCGAATTACCAGGACCCTGCTCCCTCTCTCTAGTCCTTCTTTGGACCACTTTGGGTCAGTATTCACCACTATACACTGGGAACAACCCACAAGTCATCAATAGTTTTTATCTTGTGGCTGACGGGTACGGGAAGTGTACTTTAGAGTATTTATTTAAAGAAGGCCATGATTAATAGATTCATCAAATATTTGAAAATGTTTTAAAAAAACTAAAGAAGAATTTCAAATAATTGATTACATAAGATAATGTTTAATTAATTCTGAATATCAGATTATATGCAAATACGCTATTCTATAATTAGTGGTCTTCATTTCTGTCCCATAAAAAAAGCATGTTGAGGATTGAATATTTCTTCATAGGTAACCAGGTGTGTGTGTGTGTGTGTGTGTGTGTGCGTGTGTGTATGTGGGTTTGATGGAGGGCTGGGTTTTATTACATTATCAAACAAATAATGTTATAAAAGAGATTACTATATCCATTTAATGATGGATTAAACCTCAGGACCACTGCTGCACCACTGAGGGTCAATTTATTTTAATGTTTGGACCATTACGTATCTTGATAATGTCATATTTTTATAGCCCAATGGACGAGGGTCTGTAATGATGTAATTAGGTCACTTGGCGCATCTTGGTGGGATCAAATAAACCTTGCAAGCGAGCGGAAAATATATTCAATGTATTCACTTATTTTCTCTTGTGTACTAGCTGGCATATAATGCTCCAACGGTTCTAATTGTCCCCTTTTTCAGCAGCAGCTACAAAGGAATGGCTTGGAACGTACTGCAGAAGTCTGTTTACACACACACACACACACTAAACAGCATGGACTAATTGCTGCTGTTTTCATGTTGCACGGATGTGTTTTTTATTCCCTCAGCATTGCCATTCCTTTTGTGCCCACTGTATGCCTTTCCATTCTCAAACACAATGAAAGCTTCTTTCCTGCCCCTCCCTCCATTCCTATTGGGGTCAACTGCATACACAGCTTACTTCTGTCAGTTTCTGAGCGCGCTGTATGTGGACGGGCCTCAATACGTGTCTCCTACACAGTGAGTCACTGTCCTCTTTTGTGTCTGTCTTCATAAGACACCCTTAAAAAAATAAAACAAACATAAGACTTCCTTCACAACAAAGTACAAATATTAACCAGCTTCCACTCTCTATACCATAGTTTCTGTTTTGTGTAGCTTCACACATATAGAACAACTTCAAATGACCCACTTCTCCCAGACGGCTGTCCATCTCTGTACACATCCGTTGGAGAGAACCTCTGAGGATGAAAGTTATGCTAATATATTTTTTTTTTTTGTATTGAAAGATAGTTATTTAGTTCTATTTCATGGTCCAGTTTCATATTGCTATAAGGTAAATAAAACAGTGCAAACCTAAAGATATTCCATTATAATAAAGGCACACAAATATAAATGACTGTACGTCTGGGGTTTTAAAGTGAATTGCACCAATCAGTTTCAGTTTAGACTTTTATGGCACACTGGGTGAACCCCCACGTCAAACTGTGATTAACTTAGTTCCTCCCACATTCCCATAGCTTGTAATTCATAATGGGACAAGATTTACATTTTACATTTACATTTAAGGCATTTTGGCAGACGCTCTTATCCAGTTTACTGGTATTACAGGTGGGCCAGCACAGTGTTAGGAGTCTTGCCCAAGGACTCTTATTGGTGTAGCACACACTGGTTGTCCAGACCGGGAATTAAACCTGAACTGACCTGATTTACAACAATAAGGACATCTACAACTAAAAGGGTCACCCGGGTGTTCCTAACAGTTCCATGTTCTGATTGGATATGACTGGTAAATATTTTATAATGAAAAATGAGCTCCTGTCCACTGGTGGTGCTATTTTACTAAATTCACTCGAACCTCAACCTGAATACTTATACTTGGTGTGTGTCTGTTGGTGTGTGTGTGTGTGTGTGGGGGGGGGGGGGGGGGTCGGGTCATAGTGCTGTTGTGGGTGGGAGTTCGGGATTTATTATATAAAACCAGTAAGGGACATTCATTTTTTCCCAATGTGGGCTCTGGGAAACAAACAGAGAATGAGATTTGGGAGAGACAAAGTCCTTAAAACATTTCTGAGCAAAAACACCTCCGAGCAAAGATGAGCATTACTTCCTGCTTATTGCAGCTGAAACAGAAGTTATCCATCACTGACCAATCAGAAGTGGCCAGGAGCTAAAAGCATTGAAGTGTTTCAGTACTGGAAATCTTCTCTCTGAAATTACAGACTCAGACTCACTGCAAACATGGCTAGCAACTGTCGATGTGTGGTAGAGAGTTATCTTCACCTGTAGATGTATTTTGTTCTACAACTTTGTCCACTGAGAGTTACACATGGGCCAGTGTTGTGTAAATCTGACAGAGAACTGAGTTTTCACAGCATTCAGAACTCAGGACATATTATTAGCAAACCTCTCATTTTGACCCACTTTTGTGTTTTCTACTGTTTTTATCTGTTACATGTGGCCAACCCTCTCCAGCATGAGCCTGAAAGTATGCTCTTGGTCATTGTCCACTTCGTGTTTATAAGTGCTGTAAATGTATTTACACCATGAAGGAGCCAGTGAAAATCAACCCTACTGCCATTCTGTGCATCTGAAAATGTCATTATGCTGTTCTAAATCTCAGTGTAGAAACAGTCAAGTGAGTCCAGACATCAAAGTACTTTTTACAGTTCACAACCTCAGCGACGTGAAAAATACCATCCCACTCAGATACCAGAACTAGCCTGGCAAAGGCCTGGGAAAAATCTACAATTCCAACATGGATTAATGACATTAGGCAGGCCACAAACTTGATATGAGCGTAAAGAAAACACTTGATCGTATTCAATTGGCCATAGTCAGCACAGCCATATCTTTGCAAGACATTGTCCAGATGTGTCTGGTGACCTGTTGGACCACGGTGCATTCCTAAAGCCTGGAAGACTTTCTGTTCATATGCAGTTTGCCAGCACTGACAGTGGTCCGGCAATGTCACATCTCTGCCAGAAATGGTCCATATTTTCATCTGACCTAAGAAAATCTTGCACGTAATGGTCCATTTGTGCCAGGGAGAGAACGGTCTCTTTCAGGCTCACTCTGCTGCTGACTTCATGTTGCACATCTTTGTTCACAAAGAGCTACAACAATACCAGTGATCTGTAAATCTGAGAATTGAGTTTTTACTCCATACTCAGAGGACGCCATTCAGATTAATCTGCAGCCACTGACGGGATTCATGTTCAAATCTCATTTGTCTGTACAAGTTTAGCAGACTATCTTGGCCAATTTGGTCAATTTGGGGATTTCCATTCAGCCTTCTGTGTAAATTGGGAACCTGAGCAGATGGGTAATCTGTGAAGCTACAGTGCCCCTCTACCCTGTCAGCACTGACACAGTTGTCTGCCATTACAGAGGCTGTTAGCCATTAGCCAATACTAGCTCTCCCAAAAAAAAGCACTGAAGTGAAAGATTTTGCTGGGTAATCACTGTCTAATCTTATTCCCAGCTTGTGTGTGGGTCAATAAAATGCCATTTTTACAGTAGTATTATTGTAGCCTAGTGTCCATACAGAACACATGGTTCCCACTGGAAGAAATGGTCGAGAATCAAATCTAGTTACACTCTAAGTAGTTAGTGCTCATGGCTTATTCCACTCAGATAAGTCTCATTCATTTGTACAAGCACAATACACACTACCACATTATCACCATGTTAGTGTCGCTGCAGAACTGAGAATCATCCATCACCCAAATCAGACCTGCTCTGTGGGGGTCATCTATAGTGTTTCGGCCACTGAAAACTGGGTGTAAAGTATGAAGAGCAACAGATGAACTAATTTGTTTCTGTAGAAATATGAAGTGCACATATAAAAAGTGCTAGTGCTAATATCTGTTCTATGTTTGTTTTGGAATAAGCCACCAACTAATTCCCTAATGAAGCCCTGCTGTACTTAGCAGTGATGCGTATGTGATACAGAGCTGTCCAGTGTGTTTTGGGCTGAAAATGAAAGGACAGATGAAGAGCTTTCCCCTGATTATTATTTTGCACGTTTTTCCTTGGCCGTTGTTTACATTGGAGCATGTTCACAAAAGCACGGTGGCTGGAAAATAATATCTCTCGCTGCCTTAACACGCGCCTGCCCTTATTGTCTGGATTAAGCCTTTGTTGTTGCCTTCTCTATGTAAATCTTGTTTATTTAGTTTTTTTCCAAAGCGCCAGGCTTTCTCTTTATATTTTTGAAGGACAGGCAGGTGTGAACAATCCCATTATGAGCTTGCGAATGCGAAAAATCTTAATATTTTCAAGAAAAAGTAGTTCAAATGAGAACATCAATACACAAGCACTCCGTTTTAATGCCAAGGAGAAACAAGTGACCACCTCTTCTGCAAACTCACCTTGACTGGGAGTAGACCCAATAATTCTTGACCATAAATACTGCAGGATGCACTTTTAAGAGGTCACAGAGGTTGTACAGCCATGGAGTGGCCAGATTCAAGATTTATAAGAATGAGCTTTGACTAGAACTGCTCACTCTTCTCCTCCCTCTCACTGTACTTTATTAACACAACTATTAACAAACACAGAACTTGGCCAAAATGACCACCTTATACTCACAGTGACACTAATACTTCTTCATACATACTGCTCTTTGTTATACACTGCTCTTTATTTGTTCTAGTCTGGGTTCCCCTTCTGAGCCTCAGCAGAACCAGTTGGATGCCAAGACCTCAAATTCTGAAAAAGGTTTTGTGGTAAAACCAGCTTTATAAAGTACTCTAAAAACGTAATTAAACTTAATTGGTCGCCAGCTGTTTATCCAATCCAGTTATATCCGTCTGCAAGTATTGTCTGCAAATAATGTGCATTGCCATCCAACACGCTAAAAATAATACCTGATCTTGCCCCTAACACTCAAACCCTCAGCCAGAAAGTTAGCACCAGAAGGTCAGGGGCTGCAGAGTTGTGTCCTGTAGTGTACTGTTCTCCTAAAACAGTTTCTGTGATTCTTCTTCAGGTTCATAAAAGAGAGTTTGTGTTAGTTTAGTGAAACAGTGCCTCTAGTGGATTGGAGGTCTCTATGTTACTATAAATGAACTAAAATCAAATCCAGTTCTTAGAAAAAATCTTAGAAATGGTATGCATTTGTAGAGTTTTGTTATTTATACATTTACTAATTTTGGACATATCTCCTAAAATGTCAGTATATCGTCCATGTTCATTCAAATATTCACAAAGTTTGGTCTTAGATTTTCACTACTCAAGATCCAAGATCCTACTGAAGTCAGCAAAGTAAACGTCTCGGCTGTGGGGGTCCATTGTTTTTATTGCCTTTGTTTTGTGTCTTTTGGCTTCTTGTCAACTCCACGTTCTTTCAAGGTCAACACATTGTGTCTTCATCTCACAGTGGAAAGGTGTAGACACACACCTGAATTTCTCAGATCTGAAGCAAGTTCTGAAGGCCAATTTTTAATCCTCTCCCTTAAAGATGAAAGTTTTAAAGGGGATATAACATGAAAAACTCCATCAATCAATGTGTGTTTAAGGCTGCGTGTGGATTTGGAGGCTCTTTGGGCTTCCTTAGTCTGAAAACATGGGATAAAAATAAGTCGTTCTGATTCTGCTCCACTTCTGATGTCAAGTTCAGAGGCTTTAGGATTGCCCCGCCCCCTCATCTGAGTCTGTCCAATCACAGCACTGGACCCACGTTTATGTGAGAGTGCAAAGACAAGGTTAAATGCAACAAAACAGACAATGAGTGCAGAGAAATAAAATAATAATGGATAAGAAAGGAAACTGATAAAAAACAGAGCTTCTGCTCTTCATTGGTCAGAGTGAACAGCAAGCGGCTCATTATCATTTAAAGGAACAGGTGCTGAAAGCGGGCATTCTGAACAGGGCTGTTTACACAGGGGGAGAACACTGCTGTGGGGCGCATGGGGTTTTAATATTAAAAGTGGATTTATGGGACTTCCACGTCTTATGTGTATTAAGCAGTCCCATATGCTCTTACAGTAGCAGCATGACTGGAAGCTCAGAGATCCACAGTTCTCCTGGTTCAACCTCAGCTTGGCCTGCACCCTCAGTTAATTCAGTGGTATTATGTGAACAGCAGATGGGAACGGAGTGGAGATAAGCACTTTTTGTAGGTTATTTTCAGTCTTTGTAAATGTGGTGAATGAAGAGGGTCCCTTTTCTTCTTTCTTTCTCCAGAGGCCATTAATCACACTAGGGCAGGACCGCGTGCTGTGGCCGGGGGTCCGTCTCTGCATCACATGGCCCGGACCCAAATAAAGCTCTCATTGATTGCATCTCAGTGCCTATAACCTAGTGGGATTAGTTTCTGCTAAAAGTAACTGATATTCACAAACAAAAGGCCACACATGCACAAAGTTTTTAGGTGTTGTTCCTTTCTTGTTTGGATTTGATCTAATCCACAATTGGTTATGGGTAGCTCCAACTCTGCACTGTAACATTTGCATAATTTAACACTATGTACAGTGGTCAATCATTTTCTAGCATCCATTGCCAATTTATAAACTTCAAGAGGATCAGCTTTGGCCAGGACTTGAAAATCCAACAACTACAAAGTTTTCCAAAATTGTTGAAACCAAGGAAATAAAATCTGGGAATCATTTTCCAGAGAAAAATATTAAGTAATACTAGGGGAACAGTGATTTTCATGAATCTAAATCCCTTTGTTTTTCATTGTGCAAATGGAAGAACCACTGAATTAGTGTCTATGAGAGCAATCAAGGATGAAACTGAGGGTCAGCAGAGCTGTAGCCTTCCTAGCTTCCTGGCATGAGTATTGATAAATGCTTCTGGAATTGGCTTTGGTTAATAATGTTTGTTTTTTTTTTTTTGTTTTTTTTTTTTTTATGTGGAAGAGACAGTTTTTTGCTCCAAATCAATGAGGTTATTTCTTCACAAACTTTGGCAGAACAGGGAAGCAAGGGGGGTTATTTCCAATGGCATTGCCTTCCAGTAACATTGCCTTCTAATGGCATTCTCAAAATGATGGGCTGTCTTTAATTATGGCTCTACAAAAGCACATAATTATACGTCACTGTCTGTGGAGTTCCATTACCGTCCCTAATCTCCTCCACACTGTGACAGCCTCCACCAGCCGCTCATTCCACAGTTGAGGCTCCCTGCCGGGTCGCAATCACTGACCATCTCTCTGAGGGTGGTAGGATGGGCCCTTATTCACACAGATGATTCTCTGTCGCAGGGGCCGGAAAAGGGGAGGAATGCACCAGGGCATTGAGTGACACTTCAATTAGCCTTTCATCCTCAGTCGCCTCTAATAATCAGATTGGAAGCCATGCAAGAGGACAAGGCAGGTCATTAAAAGGCCCTCAAAAGGCCTCAGAGATTTAGTGTGGATTTAGGATACGGATTCTGACAACCTGGACGTCACATTTCTATGCTGTTTAGGAAAGAAGAGAACAACTGCAGTGGGGAGTGAATCTAATTTTCAAGTCCTCACTCTCTTACTCTCTAAGGAATGGTAAGAAACTGCTGTTCTATGACCTCAAAAACAAAACAAAACAAAAAAAAAAATAAATAAACAATGAACATTTGGGAATGCAGATCAGGATAAAGAGGAACATGTAGACATATAAAACAAATAGTAGCAGAGAAATGTGACAGCCCTGCCTCTGTGCCATCAGACTTGGTGCCCATTACTGATTAGTTATTCCCAGTGGCAAAACTAGGACATGGAGCCAGGGCCAATTAATGAACCTCAATCTATGAACATTGCTTTCAATACTAAATAAAATCAAGTGGAGATTTGCACGTTTATTCAGTAGATTTAAGGGTCTTGTCATGCCACCTACCAATGGTAAATTTACAGGTTGTTTCTGTGAGACCACTCTATCATTTAATCATATAATAGCTCTGCACCCGTCTGATGGTCCTCCTGCTCCCCAATTACAGCCTTAAACAGTATATTAAAAAATAAACAAATCATGTAGCCAGAAAGAACTAAAAACACTTCTTTCATTGTTACAACAGAAGAACATTTTTGCAATTCATCGAACCATTTTTAAAAAGGTGCTTAATAGTGTCAGGAACGCGTGGACTGACGGAGGTGGACACACATGCTAAAATACAATGGCTAACTTAATTTACAACACAAGATAACAATACAGAGACAGATTAAGATAACTAGACAGAATAGTTAAAAAAAGAAAGACCTAGAGAGAGAGAGAGAGAGAGAGAGAGAGAGAGACTTAGAGTGACCTAGACATGAAGATCTAAATAAATACCGGGACAAGGAGAACTAAACAAACAAACCTAGACAGAAAGCTAAAACAGACAAACCTAATGAGAACTCAAAGCACATGGAAGAAACAGACAGACCAGACAGATACACAGGGAGGTGAACCAAATCAAGGAACAGACAAGACAGACATGGACCGAATCCAAGAACCGACAAGACAGACATGCAAACATGGAATGTCCAACAAAAACACGCAGAGACAAGGGAACTTAAATGCACACCACAGACAAGAAACACCTGGGACAGCTAATGAGAGGGCAGGGTAACAAATGAGACACGGATGAGGAGGCGGGACTAGGGTGGAGACATGAACAATAACATACAGAACCATGTGCTAAGTGCATGGCAGGGACAACAGACAAGACAGAACAAGGGCATGGCAAATAGAACCATATACAAGATTCTCCATCAGTCTGAATAACAGTTTCACCATCAAAAAATAATCTTATGTAAACATTTCTGATCAGAGTCAGGGTGAGTCTAGAGCCTAATTGAAGTCATTGCTCCCGGTCACTCATGCACTAACAGGTAATATCATACAACCACTCCACCTAGATATGTTTGTGATTGGCCACCTGGAGAAAACTTGAACACCTGGAGGAAACCCACACAGACACAGAGAGAACACTAAATACTTGGGTACACTTGGGTATCTAGAAAGGCGCTTTATAAGTGTAACGATAACTAACTAACTAACTAACTAACTAACTAACTAAAGAATGTTAATACAACTACAAACACCCTGTTTTAAAAGTAGGTTTTTATAAAATGCAGTATTGTTTATCAGTCAGAAAAAAAACAAAAACATTTTTTATTTATTTTTAAATGGAGATTAATATTCATCAAATGGAGAACTCATGAAGGACAGACGGCGGAGTTTTAGAAAAGAAAGAGTACGTACACTTTGCCCAGCTCTATGTAACAGGCTTGGGTCCATCTGTTACTGTTGAACCTCCACAGTCTGGGCTCTGGTGTTTTTTCTCCCACTCCTCTCTCTATCATGTCTCACTCTCTGTCTCTCTCTCGCTCTCTCTCTCTCTGGCTTTCCATCCATTTTAAGGGATCCTCTCAAAGTTTGTGGCCCATTTCATTTTTCTCCCACCCTTAGCCAGAAGTTCAGCAGCATTAAAATAACTGAAAAAAGGTCCTGATTTACATTTAAATTGAAAATCAGTGTCCTGCTAATAATAATGTGCTATAATCCACCTTGAACTATCATTTGAGGAGGTTAAACTGTGAAATGGTACATGCCGCAGCTGGTGGACTCTTTTCTTTGTGGGTCCCTTGAGACACTTGGCTAAAAAGGGCCCTGGAATCGGACCGTTTCACGGCCGTTTGGAGAGGAGAGTGGGAAAACGATGGAGAAGGCTACATTACTGTATCAGCATGAAACAAGTCTGTGTGACCCTAAAGTGCACCTGATTTAAACTACACTCTTTACAGCACAGGAAAGGGTTAACCTAGAGACATAATGCAGATATCAAAATGATCAGCCAAACCTAATCTGTTCACTTATGCTGACCTCATTAAAATAGGACAGTGGGTCAGTGAATAATGATAAGCATTACCCTAGCAAACCTGTGTTGACATCTACATATCAAATATTCTGTTATATCAATTGAAGCAGACGGCACATTTGAGCATAGTGTTAGTGTCGCTTTCAAACAGCTTGAGAATCCTGGGGAGTGTGATGTGTTCTCCCTGCATCTGCGTGGGTTTCCTCCGGGTGCCCGGCTTCCTCCCACAGTCCAAACACACACAGTGGTAGGTGAATAAGCTGTGTGATTCTGTCCATAAATGTGTGTGTGAGTGATCCCCTGGGTACCATGTCCTAGGCCTTCGGTGTTAGCTGAGTCACTTTGTCTAGCCTCTGTGTCTGCTTCCACTCTCAAGGAACATCTCTCAAAAGCCTCTTAGGGAGACCCTAATGCAAATGTAGACTTGGCTTAGAAACAAAAGGGAAGATTTACGATGCAAAGCAGACTTCTCTGAGCTGCTCAAACTTTAGTAAATTAAGCAGAGTGTCATCAGCTGCAAGTGTTAAATCTCCACAGAGTTTTGTTTTTCTGACCTTCTCTTGTTCAGTGGGAATTGCTCAAATGCTTATGCATGAGGAACAGAAGTACATTTCACACACACACAGTCCATAAACTGCCTATTTATGCTTGTGCACCAAACTTGGACATAACACAAGGAAGAATGTGTCCAATTTGTAGCAGAAACTGACAAAGGCGCAGTACATTGAGCCTCAATTGTCTAAGCCTGATATGCTGTGCTGCTCTTTATGATGTGCAAGTGGAGACCTCTCAAACTTACGAGTATGAGTAGCTCATATGAGAGGATTTAACCATTAGAGCGTCTTATTTCGACACAGTGGCTTCGAGAAAATACACCTCGTTATGCTCAAAAGGGGCTGACACAAACAGCTCGCCAGCGTCCAGGTATTAGCTGAGATAATGTAGTGCTGAAATAAGGAACTTGGGCACAATGCAAAAAGACCTACAAAGATAAGGTGTAGTTTACTAAAAGAGAACTCCGGACTCCAGATATTCTTAACATTTATGGGTTTTGCTTGATTGTAATTATGATTCATGCTATTTTATCTACTGGACACTATTCACTGATTTGTTCATGATTTTTGTCGACCACCGATCCAAGGAGCGTTTGAACCTCTTCAAAAGACCACGGCGTAATTTTTACGAGCTGCCGTTGTGAGTCGGATGAAAACAAACGTGATCTCTGCTGCAGCTGGAGATTTTACAGATGGAGAGTTGGTGCTGGTCGTCTGCGTTGCGTGGCATAGAGTGACGACTCTCTCTGGACGATCAGCGCTCTGCAAGGTTTACACGCCACGGTTTAGTCCCTACTCGACTCGCTCTGAACCACAAGAGAACAGCCACTAAACAAGAACCCGCTTCCAGAACCAGGACCTGATTCACCTGGTGGAGGAGCAGGAAAGTAGTAGAGTAGGGACCCTGCAGTGGAAAAGCCATTATCAAGCTTCCATCCACTTTTGACACTCTTTCACTAAATACACACAGACGCTATGTTGTAAACTCGAAGATGAACGGTGTCTGTAAGTGTTACACAAATAGAGAACACTTACTTTTACAATATTTTAGGGTGAGTTTTATGGTTAAATCAGGTTTAGGTTTAAGTGTATTGTAAGGTTTACTTTTGAGTTAATGATAGCTCGTATGCCACATGAACGTATGCCTTTTCTAAATGTTGGGGCTACAGGATTAGGGTTAGGTTTAAATGTTAAGGTTAACATTAAACAAGTGTTCCATTTTGGACCTTTGACTTAGGATTATGCTGAAGTTTAGGTTTACTGTTAGGGGAGCATTTCAAGGCTGATTTCAGACACATATTTTTACAAATGTCTTAAGGCACATGACATCAATCCTGGGAATGGTCTTCCAGTAACATATGGTCAAATTCATCTTAAGAGCACTCTACTTCTCTTGCTCTTGTGATCCACGTCGGAGAAGCCTTCCACAGCAGAGCAGCAGCACAGATAGATGGCCTCTTGTTTTATACAGCTGGTTATCTTATCAGATTTCTGTGGAGTAAGCCATTTGTACAGACTTTTATGGCTATTCCACTTTTCTCAATGCAATTTTAAGGGCATTAAGAGTGAGGGATGGAGAGGAATGCTTTTAAAAGTCAGGTGTCCGCACTGTTAAGAATGCTTTCAGTGGTGCTTTAACCACCAACATGATGACGTAAGGCTGGCTGTGGCCAATTTGATGAGACTCTGTGTTGTCTACTATAGCTGTATTCAAGGTGAATCGGACCCAGACTTTCAATTGTGCGCACAGCTGGGAAAAGCTCTACAGACAAGCTTGAAACTGAACTGGATGATCTGGAACGGTTGCACATGAGGATGTGGTTAACCTGAGCTCCACCTGAGATGGACAGGTAGTTTTGATCCAATCTACTCATTCAACATCAGCATATACGCTTACAGGATAAAGCTAATTCTGCATGCTATTAAATAACAGCAGGAATGTTCCAAAACGAAGCCTAAAGCTGCATGCGATTGTGCATTGTTTGATTCAGTGAGGGCTTTGTGAATTGGTCAAGTGGCCAGAAGATTTCAATTTCAAACAGCGCCCCATTAAATCAGTGGCACCCCAGTAATATTAAGTTGCCAACTCCTTTTAAGAGAGTAAGGAAACACTGTTTTGATGATGAAAGCTGGATTGAAGCTCCAACAACAGCAGTCAGAGGTGCGAGGGGATGGTGTTAGATGCAGCAGCTCTGGCTCCAGTTTTCTTGGCCTAATGGAAAAAGGTCGGTCTAACAGTGACCTCTCCCAGACCTGTTCTCCTCACCCAGGGGCAATAGCTACCTGTTTTTTCCCTTTCACTCTTTCTGCAGTGCTCCCTCTGGGTCAAATTTGTGTCACACCAAAAAGGCAGCATCATTTGTGCTCAAACCTTCAATTTTCAAAAGCACGTAAACACTCTCTGCAGCCGGACATTTTCTCTGACCATCGCCTTGAGCAAGACTCTAAGACTGGAGTCCGAGGGGGCTATAGAGGTGCCGTTTAGCCTTTTCCCCTCTAACATACTGAGTGGGCTTTAATAGAGTTTAATGTGCATCTTGTTGCTTCAAGGTCCTTTTTTCAGCAGGCGTTTTGCTGAGGTCTGAGGTAAGATTCAGACACTGGGAGTTTTATATAAGTGCAGATCAATTTTTTAAATGGGCAAACATTCTTGCTACAGGCACAGGCTGCTCTCAAGGTGAATATGTACATTTTGTACTCCCAGGATTTGTACAGTATGTATGACGCATATTAGGCAGTCATAAAATTTGTACTGCACTTCACATATGATTCATTCATTCATTCATTCATTCATTCATTATCTGTAACCGCTTATCCAGTTCAGGGTCGCGGTGGGTCCAGAGCCTACCTGGAATCATTGGGAGCAAGGCGGGACTACACTCTGGAGGGGGCGCCAGTCCTTCACAGGGCAACACATTCACACCTACAGACACATTTGAGTCGCCAATCCACATACCAACGTGTGTTTTTGGACTGTGGGAGGAAACCGGAGCATCCAGAGGAAACCCACACAGACACAGGGAGAATACACCACACTCCTCACAGACAGTCACCCAGAGGAAACCCATGCGGACACAGGGAGAACACACCAACTCACAGACAGTCACTCGGAGTGGGAATTGAACCCACAACCTCCAGGCCCCTGCAGCAGTGTGACCGCGACACTACCTGCTACTCCAACGTGCCGCCCTCAAATATGGTTGTACATGGAAATTTATGATGAATAATCAGTTCAAATAATCCATTATCCTGCTACTCACCCTAAACCTACCCCTAATGGAATTGTCCTGTATAAACAGTTTACTGCTCTGTTTTTGATTCATCTTCAAGTGCATAAACTCTGTGTGAAATTACAGAAACAGAGCCTCCAGTGGACTGGAGCCGACTTCCACATCTGGGCGACCATGTTTATAGACATCAACTGCACTCATTGTTTACTTTAGGCAACAGAAGTTAATGATAAATACATTTGGTTTGCTTTTAAATGAATGCAAATCAACAACTACTCACAGCATTATTACACATACGATGAAAGAACCAGCCCAATGAATATAACACTCTGGAATATGTGTATAGGTAAATGTGTAAAGCTCATTGCAAAATTTTGCATTGCTCCAAGTGTACTACTAAGAAAGACCTGCATAAAGGTATAAATACATGGTTGCATAATAACACCACATAGTATAATTATTTATTATTAATCAGGTAAAGATTTGTAAGTACAAGTAATTTTATGATGCATATTTATCACATGCCTAGGTATGACCAGTTGTACTTACACTGAAAATATGCGACACACGAGTACTTATTAGTGTAAAATAATAATTATCCAGCGTTTTAAGGAGTTATGACCAGTCATGAAGTATGTATGCTGTCGGGTGCTAAACACAAAAAGGCACTTACTGATTTTTGGTCCTTAGATATAATCCAAGTGTGTAGTTTGTCTAGTCACATTCTGCATTTAACAAAGACATGAGATTATTTAATTACATATTACTAGGTCAAAAGTACTAGGTCTGAACTCTGTAGAGTTATAGTAACAATTCTTTAAAATAAAGTGTATTGATGTATAAACCCCACTATTGTAAAATGCTATAAAAGTAAGTAATTTTTTTTTTTAATTCTCTTGAAACTTTATTTAAGACAGAAGCACAAAACACATTTATAATATAAACACATTCAGATTTCGATGCCTGCAACACCCTCCAAAAGAGTTGGGAGCAGAGAAAACAAGAGCAAAAGGTTTATAGAATATTCAAGTTCCACTGTTTTGAATCATCCCTCTATAAGTTGAGAAAAAAAAAAAAAAAAAAAAAAAAAAAACATGTATTAAATAAAGCTCAGTCTCTGCAGCACAGATGAGTCATGGCTCACTGCTTTGTGCCCAGCATCATGAGAATTCATAAACAGTTCAAAATGAACATTTCTCAGGGGAAGAACACAAATAATTCAGGTCTTTCACCTTCTACTGTAAACAATATTGTGACAGATCCAGAAATCTGGAGAGATCTCAGTCTGTGAAGGACAAGGTCACTGTAGGAGGGTGAAACAGTGTCCTGAACGTGGGTGACTTACACGTGTGTGAAAGAACCATTTGATGTGGAGATGTTTATTCGGATTTTAGTTTTTTTTTTCTTTTACTGGGGGGTGCATGGTTATTTCAGCAAGATGCCATCAGCCCTCACTGCTACAACAGCATGGCTTTGTACTCACAATGTGTGTGTGCTTAGCCACTCTACCTGCAGTCCAGACCTGTCTCATTTGGTACACAGAGAACGCAGAGAAACTGCCACCACTGAAGTCTTGCATAAAATACGACTGGCAAAATTTCCACTATTCCATATTAGTCTCTTCTCTTCCAAAAGTATTAAACAGATAATGAAGCACAGCGAGAAACAAGTCTCAGTCACGAATATTTTGAATGTGTTGCCGGCACCAAATTGTACATTTGTAAATGTACAGTTACAAAACCTTAAATTTGTTGGAAATAGTGTTGTGAAGTTATTAATAATTACTTTATCATACACAACTGGATAATTTCAGTTACTATGGAGTTGCAGAACATACAGAAACATATTCTGCATTAGGAATTACCTTCTGAGTTATAATGTACATACCTGGTATTTCACTGACAAGTTTATTCCTATATACTTTATATATACACCATAGAAAATATAAAAATAATATGAATTATATATGAGCATGTTGCATCTGTAAACAATGTGATATCAATTTATGAATGAAATTACACTTTTGATAAAATGGAAACCGCAGAAAAGAGCTGAAACTTTACACTCGGCAAATGCTGCTTAGTAATTTGTCCTTTGTCCTTGTTGAATAAAGATGATGTATGTGTTGCTTCAGAAGCAATTTACCAGATGAATTTAAACAAGAGTGCTGTAATAACCGTTTATCATAGCCACATAGTGTACGCAAACAGCTGGGCTTTAGCCTGGACTATGTTTGACCGCTGGAAGCGTAGAACTAGAGGAAAGCATTATTAAAAAAATAATAATAATAATTAATTAATCATAATATTAAAAAAATAATTACAGTAGTGTTTATCCATTTTCATGAAGTTAAACAGACATAAACACAACATTAATGGTAATTAAAAATGATATTTTATTTCACTACAAAGTAAAAACAAAACTATCCCCATCACTTTGAGTAAAAGTTGTCTTGAAAAGGTATAGACCCTTTAAAACAATGTTGTGATTCTGTTGTTGTTTTTGTGCCCAGTCTGCCATTAACACAACAGGGCGTCCACTTTACGCTTGACCAATCAGTTTGTTCTGACGACTTACCGGAGAACTTCTGCTGATGATAATATTTAGACACGCAATTACAGCAAACAGGAGAAACATAATGATCAAAGTTGTTTATGTGAACATGCATCACATGGACTGGGTGGTGGTGGTGTGTTTGTGTGTGTGTGTTTGATGGGGGGTGGCTTTAGGGCACAACAGGAAAACAAAAAATAACTGAGATTCACCAGACAGTTAGAATAACACAAAGTGATCAACAACTTTAATATATTTGGATATATTTCATTTATTTATATAACAATTAGATTAGGGACACACACACACACACACATTGCAGACATTGTACATAGGAATAACAGGGATTAAGACTCTATGTTTTATATAATCCTGTCTCTACAAATGTTTTGTCTGTTGTAAACCGTTAGTTGCAGTAGATGGCTAAGAGGTTTTGGACCTTCTTTCTTCTGAAATCAAAGGTGTTCCTCAGCAGTTTATCCCACATTTGCTTTAGTTACAATCTCCACATCTGTAGGAAGGCTTTACACTAAAGATTGGGACAACGTGGTTAGGATTTGATTGCATTCAGCCACATTAATTAGAACAGATACTGACATTGAATCTATCCATCCATCTGTTTTCTGTAGCTGTTCCATCGAAGACTACACTGAATCAATCATCACAAGGAACCACACGCTCATCCCAATCTAATCTCAAAGGTATTGGATGGACCTCTCAATCGGGTTGATCAGATCTCAGTTATCTCCACAATGATCAAAGCACCAGTGGAAGAAATGTCCTTTGGAAACATGGAACTCCATCAGTTCATTCAAAAGATATTCCCTCAAATCAACTGAGCATGAAGGAAATTACTTTTTGAAGATGGCGCCATCCTTAAAGAGCAGGTGCCAACATTTTCGGAGTCTGTGCCCAGAGACACATCACCTTGCTAAGTCACTAGATGTTGGATGTTCATTGAATTATAGTTTCTGATCTCTGTGTGTGAGTGTGTTTCTGTATCTGTGTGTAATTTACCAATATTCTCTACCACCCCACTGACCTCATTCAAATCACACACCACTTTGAGCTGTTCACAGAATTGATGTTTCATGTTTCGTAAACTTCTGAAACCCACACCGCCGCAGCATCTGTTCCCCTCGTGTGTGGCTCATGCTGGGAGATATCTGCGGGACGGCTATTCTTTTACAGATGTGTTTTTCCCTCGCGACCAGAGCTTTCCATCAGCTTAAACTGCTGCGGGTTTGGCACGTGGCGCTGCCTAGCCCCAGGTGTGCTGCCTTCACCGTGAGCTCATTTCATAGTCATTAGTGAATGCAGAGACGCTTGTGTGGTGTTTGTGCTGAGGCAGGGAAACCACAGTGATACCAGCTCTGAAATCAAAGCAATTCAATCAGCAGCAAGCGGGAAAAAGCCCCGTATCAAATAAAAGACGACAGCGTATGAAAGGTGTATGAAGTGGATCAAATCAGCTGGACTCTATTAACCCTTAGCGGTCTCGTTGTTCTGCTTTTGTGCTATGGATGTGCTATTTGTTTTATTGATGTTAAATACATGATTAAATGCCAGCGAGCATGATAACTGAATACCAGTTTTGAAAACACTACTTATGAGACCTCAGTCCATGATTTTCCATACAGAAATATGGCACTAACCCAGAGTTCTTCATACGGCAAACACAAATTCAGAAGCCTACTGCTTCTGAGGACGACAACTTCCGAGGTTTAAAGCCAAATGACAAATCAAGCTCTCTGGATTTTACTGTGGACAAGGCATTTGCAATCTTGCCTAGTGATCGACCAAGCAGATTTGAAAAGCCTCCTCCTGGGGAAGATTTTGACATCACTCAATACTTTCTTACGATGTTGATTGCAGGCGCTTCAATTTAAATGTCTAAATACATTTCCCTCAGGTCCTGCTGGCACGAGAGGCTGTCTAAGGATGTAAAAGAAAAAATCCATTTCTGCAGAGTTATGAATAGGCGAGGCCTCCCCACTAATTGGGCTTTGCTTAATCATTGACAGCGGGACGGGGAAAATGCCCGAGATGTGATCTGATCTCCGATACTCGCTGACACAAACACTAGCCTTGCTTGTGGGCAAAAAAAAAAAAAAGAAATCAATCAATACCATAATCACTGGAGCCGTTTCCCCTCATGGATACACACCCTCCTCCTCTTCCCCTCTTCTTTAAGGCCTCTGCATTTTAATGAACCTCCTACGGTTAAGTTGTTGGACCCCTACACCTCTGTGGACTGACTGCCAGACAGAGTGCATTAACAGAGCTGAAAATATTCGCAGCCAACTCCTTTCCAGCCACGTAACCAGAAAAATGACAACGGAAAGGTGTACCTCTGGGCTCTGGGAGTCGCAAACTGCGCACTTTGGGAACCCATTAAAGACTAAACATTAATAAACAATGCAGGAATGGGCTAGCGCTGAGGTGCTTAGCAATGCATCTCTGCAAGTACACACAAATGAGGTATGTGTATGTTTTAGCCTTGGGAATGCTCATAGATAAGATCAAAGCAGACTGCTAAGTACATTTGCTTGCACTAAACTGCTTTATTCATATACTCTATACAACACATAGTTTATACCTAGCTTAGACTGTGAGCAGATATTTTCCTGGACAAGGGTTTAATGGACAAACTAGAAAATGTAAACGTCAATGAAGTAGCTCACGCTACGATGTTTGTGTCCAGTGATAGTCTGATCATGTTTCAGAGCTCTTTAGGAGCTCCACTATAGAGCCATAAACTTGGAAACAAATATCACTGAAGTCCAGAAGTGATAGGGGGGACTTGGCTCAAGGTTGTTATTTGCCATTGGTTCATTCATTCTTTCAGTGATGTGGAGAATGTGAAAAATAAACAGATGCTGTTTTTATTTATTTATTTATTTATTTAGTTGTATTTGCTGTTAAAGCGAATGAAACTAGTTTGACTCCATATCCTGACTCTTGCAGCTGTAGTTGATGCAAATGACACCTCAACTGCACTTCATTTTGACCAAAGTGTGTATAAATGAACCCTCCCCTTCCATAATTAAGAGAATATTAGGACCAGAAATCATGAATTCATGCACCTGTAGGATATACCCCATGGTACAGATCAGTCAGTTAGGAAACATATATGTAAAAATAATGGTCTAATTTGATAGGGCAAAAGAATAGAATCACAAACTGTGACTGAGTCGACACCAAGTGTTTTGACTCTCAGAATAACTGGCCACGGGTCAACCATGTGTCCCTGGGACTCCTATTTGGGAGTTGACTCAGAACCCAACTTCATATTTTACCAATCAAAAGTTTGGACACATCTCATCAGTGATTGGTGGAGTAGAGCTAGTCACTGTATAGAGCTGTGTACCAGCCCCTACCTCTGCACAACCCCAGTTACAGTCTCAGACACATTAAGAAGGGAGCAATCCTACAGATTAGCTCTCGACGAGGCCACAGCTGTTCACTGAAAATGTTTTGGAGTGTACTGTTTACTCTATAATTCCATATGTGTTCCTTCATAGTTTTAATGTATTCCATAATTATTTAAAATGTAGAAAAAAAAGAAAACAAAGAAAAAAACATTCAATGATGTGTCCAAACTTTTAACTGGTGCTGTACATTTACAACATGTGAAAAATGGCCCAAAACAAAGGAACTACTCCCTGAGTGGGCGTGTCCAAACTTTACTATGTACTGTATCCTGTACCAACTCAACATAAAGCTCTAGTTTAACTTTATGCTGACACTGTCCAAATGTGGATAAAGTCTATGGCTGCATAAATGAACCAACGTAACACAGATTCTCAACCTTCACAGAAATTAACAGATGCACTGCTGAAATGTGTGGGTTTGTACATATATGGGCAATGTTTGCTCCAAGCCAAAAAAGAAAATGTCCTCCCTGAGAGTGCTAAGGGTGCATTAGTGCCCAAAGCTTTGGAAACGTAATCTCTGGAAGACCCACAGACATACTACAGAGATGCATCTTTGCAGATTAAACCATTTGTCACAATAATGAAAGATTGCCAACTGTATGTTTGAGAAAATACAATTCAAATCATTAGCATAGCATTAATGTTGTTCCAGGAATCTATTCTTCACTCCTCCATTTCTTACTCAGCCTCGTGAGGGTTCATTTAATGTGTTTTACTCACATTAAACTCAGCGAGAATTATGAAACAAACTCAAACTCACAGGACCTTCAGTATCGACCCTGCTGCTGTGTAAACATGATCAATATACAGTACGGAGGGTCTTCAGTGAATTTCTCTCCTATAAAAGGAATTCGATTTCAAGCTGGTCAGGAATTCGTGGCATGTTGAAGGCCAGAGACATTTGGAGGCACACGGCAGAATGTGCTGTGTGTTATAAACACCATCTCGCGCTCGCTTAGTGTAGTCTTAGGCCTACATCAGCAGTAATGTGGATTCAAAACTGCCCATCTTTGGCCATATCAAATGTCTGTGAATCCTTCGCCACTGTTCTTGTAGAAAGATACTCTAGTTCTGAGATATTCCTGGGTAGTCCCGTACGATTATTAAAATGTTGAGTTTAGGGGGCTATGAGCGCTATTCCAGAAGCTCCAGTCTGGCTTCTTTACAGGTGGTTCATGAGGGATTTTGTGGCATGCTTTGGATGGTTTTCCTGTTGAAGAAGTCATCCTCTATTCAGCTTCATTCTTTTTAGAGATGCTTTGATGTTAGCTTTCAGGGTTTGCTGGTATTTAGTGGAATTTATTTTCCATTTACTCGTGCGAATAATGAAAATGCCATTGGTGTTAAAACCAAAGCAGAGCATGACGCATCAATCCCCACAGTGAGGAAAGTGTACCTTTGTTTGTTTGTATTTTTTTTTTTTTTCTAAAGATACATTTGCTGATTGTGGCTAGAGAATTCAGTTTTGACTTTAGCATATTTCTAGAGTTTGTAGGTACATTGTTTTTTTTTTTTTCTCCCATGTAGAAGATGTTTGTGAAAATAACACTGTACCACCACTTCTGAGTTCTGAGTTGTATGGGGTTTTGATTTGCGCTTTTTTTCTTTTTTCTTTTTCCACATCTCATCCTGATCTTCACTGTTTCCTCAAACCTATTTCTTAATAAAATTCAACACTGTGGAAACCAAAACGCTAAAACACTTGGCTATTTTTTTTCCTCCACATTGTGAGCATCAATTACTTTTGTTTTCAGGTCTTCAGACAGGTGTTGGAATGGGAAGATTTGAAGAGTCTGAAAATGTTTAAAGCCTGGAAATTTGATTCAGCTCACAGTTCCTAATTACAGCTGGTGACATGCCTCAGGCCTGACTTACTAATCAAAGTTTAAGAGCTTGTCCAAAAATATCTGAGCCTTTGCCGTGCTTAAGAAGTCCAAATCTTTGCTCAGGCCACATTAATGATTTACATTTTTTTTTATTTATTTATTTATTTTTTTTTAATATATTTTGGAAGATGTGTTGAGTCTTTGCATATTTCAGCCGTCTGGTACTTACCACCACCACAGTAAACAAGTCCTACTCTTTCTCTGAAGAGCAAACATTGTTGAGACTATAAATACTGGCTTGTGTATTGTTTTCATTCATTCATTCATCTTCTACAAGTGTTTCATTCTGATCTGTGTAGTGGTGAGGACAGATTTGTAGACAGCTTTAGACACTCACACCTGTGGACAGTCACTCCACCTACCAACATGTGTTTAGACTGTGGAAGGTGCTTTGGAGCACCTGGAGGAAACCCACACAGACACAAGAAGAACAGCCCTCACAGGACCCAGAGTTGTCACTGCATTGACAACTCACCACTACTCATCAGCACAGTGTGAATGTGAAAGCAGAGTTTAGATGTAGCTCAGTTCATCTTTTAAAATCCAGTGAGAAACATCTCTATCCGCCTCGAGGCTGCCCTCCTCGATCGAATCCAAACCTCTAAACTCTGGGCAGCCCTTGCAGTCAGAGAGGGGTCAGCTCCCACTAATTAGACCCCCACACAAAAACAAAATCTACAGTCTGTGGCTCAAAAAACAGCACAATGTCGGCTTCTCTCTGTGGTGGGTTCACTCCTAGTTCCTCTGTCAAAAGATGAAGAAGAGCTTTAATATGGTGGACCTCAGGGGCACAGATCACATGTTGCTCTCAGCCAGAGTTAAAGCATCTTCCTCCTTCCTCCACAAAGACAGCGGCTATAAAGCATCTTTATGAGATGAATGTGCTTGTGGTGGAAGTGCGGATGATCGAGAACCACTATCAGTACTAACTCTCTTTCCTGGAGATAAGAGATGTATCTATGATGAAGTGATGAAACCTGCATGCAACTAGTGGCAGGTACCAAGATTACTTCCACACTGAAGTGTTAATGAACATGGATAGGGCTCTTCTGAGGACTCATGAAGATAGACATCAAGCTCCTTTCTACCACTGTCAGAAAAACTGTCACTGGTGCCCTCAGTGGAACCTGCCTTTAATCAGGGGACATAACTGTACCTTACTCTATATTAACTGTAGATTTTAAAGTTGTGTTGATTTAATTTGGCCCGTTTCATCTCCAGGACTTATTTTATTCTCCACAGTTGTATAATGAAAGATTACAGAGTTCCCCCTCTCCTTCTGGAAAAGAGAATGCAATGAACCTTTACGGAACACAACTGTTGTACATTTAACGATACATTTACACTGTGTACTTTTAATGACAATAATGTACCTGTACTTTTTTCTTCTCTCTTTGAGAGGGTAGGGTGCACTCATTGTGGACACAAATGCACCCCTTGCAAATTCTGCTTAGAACAGCAATGCCAGTTTAATGAGATGCTCTGGGCCAGTAGAAAATGGACCATCAATGCCAAGGGTTGACTAGAGGGGTATAAAGCAAACCAGTATTGAGCTCTGGAACCACATTCCCAGATGTGATGGAGCGCCTCCTTAGGGATAAGATGGAGTGGCTTTTATTATCCACAGCTAATTGCCCCAGGTGGGTATTTATGCAGCCGAGGCTCCTATAAAACAGGTTGCCATCCAAAAACATAATTACACCATTCCACAAAATGGATCACAGCTGAAAACAGCTGCTCCTGTGGCCTTTCACACTCCAAGCTCCATAAACGCTGATGCCACTCTCAGCATTTAGTTTTCTACAAAAGGTATACATGCATGGAGCATTTGTAAGTCCTGGCGCAACATCAGCTTGGAAGATTCCCAAAGAGAATTCCTTGGATTTGCATGTAATGTGGAAAATGCAGCACTGATGCAAATCAGGTTTCTATCTGCCCGAGCATATATGCATTTAAATAGTGAGGTAGAAACAACATTAGCTTATTTCACTTCAACAAGAGGCGGGGGTTATGGTTATATTTCATCAAATTGTGGTTAATCGTTTGAAAATGTTGGGGAAAATTGGGAAAACTGTCAGCAATTAAGTAGGATGTGTGGTTTCCTAAAAAAACAGCATATTTATAGCTGGTGAACTGAGTTTAATGAAAGTCATTGCCGGTAGTTTGTTTATCACCACTGTCCAAATAAAAATAACATGCATGTTAATCTTTACAGGAGAAGGAAACAAGCTTCTTAACTTTCAAAGTACTTCAGAGTAGTTTTGCAGCATTTCTAATAATCATTCGTCATGAAATATTCACACAGCGTGAAGGACAGATGGTTTGTTAAAATGATGTAGTAAACTAAACATCGGCAAACATGGAGAGCACGTCAAAATTCCGAGTTATAACATTTCAGACAAACCATCTTTCGGCATGAGAAACATTAAACATGGCCTGAAATCTGCATGCACTCATTTTTACTTGGACAAAAAACTACTGGACCAAGGGTTTCCAAACTTTTTCACATGGTTGTGCATCTCATTCAGCACCAAGGCCAGTTCCCGGCCACACAAAACACAAGCAGGACCAAATCTACAACATTCTGCCAGCTCCCTCCATAATCAATTGTTGTAATAAATAAATAAATAAATAAATAAATAAAACCCAGGCAACCTTGCCGAAGCCGGTTTCATTACTATAGCAACCCGGGTAGACATGCCAGAAAATGAACAAGCCGCCTGAACACACACGTCTGATCTGATCACTTTCTAAATGACAGTGTTGACAGTTAGTGCTAAAGACTGGGATTGGAAAAATAACTCCCAGCCTGGGCTCTGGAGCATGATACCGCCACAGCGAAAATTAAAATGCAGAAACAGACAGTGTGGGATGTTTATTAAGTGCATGGAGTGTCATGGTTGAAAAATGAAGGTGTGTAGTATATGCTGCAAGGCCAAATTTTGGATAGAGTCTTATAGAACTTGGGTTTTCATCAATCCAGAATATCTCCACATTTGTTTCTTTTTTAATTATGGTCCTTTATATATTTTAGATTATTTAATATGTTACAGATATTTTCTTAAAGGGCATGTATTATGAAAAACCACACACAGTTAAACAAGACCCCAGTTTTCTATGCGCTGAGAGTCAGAAAACAGGATAAAATGAACTGTTCTTATACTGCTTTGCTTCTGACGTCAAGTGCAGAGACTTTAGAATCGTCCCGCCCCCTCGTCTGAGTCTGTCCAATCACAGCGCTGGACCTGTGTTTATATGAGAGCTCAAAGACAAGGTTAAATGCAACGAAATTGACAAAAGCACGAATGAAGAGCATTGAGGAAAAAATGGAAAAATGAGAACCGAGAAAAAAACTACTGAAAACCAGAGCTTCTGCTCCTCGCTCCTCACTGCTGTGCGCTCGGGGTCGGAGTGAACAGTGAGTGGCTCATTATCATTTAAAGGAACAGGTGCTGAAAGCAGGCGTTCTGAACAGGGGGAGAACACTGCTGTGGGGCTGGTTATTTGGGGAGGAACCTCCGACACAGAAGCTACTCCAGTGGCCAGTGTTTCAGTTTAAATAGTGACCAAAGTGCCACCTGTATTTAGAGCTAAGGAGTTTATTATTTGTTAATGTTGCTGCCACACAGTTCCAGGGTCTTGAGATCCTGGGTTCCATCCTGGCCCTCATACCACTCTCTGTGATGAGTTTGCTGTGTTCTCCCCATGATTATATGGGTTCCTCCCCAGTCCAGAGCACTGAGTTAGAAAGTGGATTATCTGCGTAACACTGCAATTGCTTTTTTTCCCTTGAATTTAACTATTGAAAGTAATGTCCCCAGACTAGGGTCCATTTATTTGAATGTCCTATGCACTGGCACTACACATGCCTGTACACTGGTGGGCCATATTCCTTTGCCTGGATGGGAGGGTTATATAAGGGTATTTAATGCAACAGCATGTGCAACATTCAAACACAATGAAGTTCAAACTCATGAGCCTGGTGCTCAGCTGCAAGAACAACTGCTCCTCAGGGGACAACTGGAAGACATCTTAAGGTCTGAAGTGTAACAAGTATCTGTTAAACTCTGACCCTCAATTTGCAGGTCAAATCCCAAAAGAAGGTTCCAGGATTCCCAGACAAGTCCCGTGAGGGCTCCTCTGGTATCAGAGGCAAGTTTAAAGACGTGTCAAGTTTAGTCTCGACTCAGTAGACGAACATCAGAAGTCAAGTCCCAAGTCAGTACTGACAAGACTCATGTTGACTTTTGAGTCAATGCAAGAAAGTCTTAAGTTATGCCCAGAGTCAGTGGAGCTTAGTCACACACAGTGTTTATTTATATTCCACAGAGAAAAGTATCCACAAGTGGATGTGTTTAATTCACTTCTACAGCACCCCAGGTCTGAACGCTTTGACCCCTGCCGTTAATGTGTGTGGTCCCCTAGCTGTGACATGCTGAAGGTGGGCATAGGTAAGTTCCAGATGTGCCTTCAAAGGAAGTGCCACACCTAAGGAGTTCTGAAACTAAAATGGATAATGGGCAAATGTTTTTTCTGCCTGCCTGCTGTGAAGCATGGTGTAACACCAGACTTCTGACACACACACACACAGCTCCATACATCACCATTTACAGTGTGTGGCATCTCCAGACTCTGTGACGGGCTCTGTCAGGCTCCAGCGACCTGACACAGAGTGATGTACTTTTTTTTTTTTTTTTTTTTCCTTTCCCTGTCCTCCCTCTGTGATAAATCAATTTCTAAATCATTTGTTTACCTTTGCAGATTCCAGGTAAAATTAGTTCTCGTCTACCGGCCATGCTTAAATGCAAATTATCAGGGATAATTAGCTCGCTGAAAGGGCAATAAAGTAAAGAATGTGATTAATTGCCATTGTAACGATGTGTATCGCATCAACCGCTCATTAATTTTCATACTGATCCGCTCCTTATCTCATCATTAATATGGGCCCTGGAATCCCAGTTTTGAAGGCTGCCTCTATCACGCCTGAACACCTGACTGTTATCCCAACTCGTGAAAACGAACCCTCCCCACCGAAGACCATAGAGAAGACGTTAGACAAGTGTAATATCCTTTACCCTTATTTACATCCCCCGATCTGGCACAGCCTAAAACATACCTGGGTGGTCTCTGATTATTCATATTGTGTCAGCAAATGTCATCAACTCACCGTGCAGAACTGATCCTATGCTCAGGAGCACTTTGTCTACACTTTGTAATGCCGTAATTCATCAACGTGACACGATGCCACTGCTGCACCTACTTTCCCTGATGGATTGCCTTTGTTGAGACAGCTCATTTGAGAATCATAAGCTTTACAAATCCCTTTAAATTAGCAGAAAGCTGTAGTTCTGCTGAATACCAAACTTGCTCATATTTTCCTTTAGCCCAGATATAGTTGGGGTCTGATGTTGTTGTTCATTCCTTCAGATGTTGAAGCGTGATTTGGGGAAAACACAAACGTGGTGTGAACTGCAGATGGAGGCAGGGATTGTGATTTTATTCACAGGGCGCTCTAATCACTCATTCTCAAAGCCAGTGGTTTAATTGATTTACAGTCGCTCAAAATCATTCCAACTGATTAACGGCGAGGTGCCTTTATCAAGGACCTAACACTGTTGTTCATGAGGGAGAAACACACTCTGAGCCACGGTGTGTGTTCAGGACGAGACTGAGGCAGCTTCCAGTTCAGAAACGTCTTGTTGGAGTTGTGTTGTCTCTTGTTGAAGTTTTAACTCGCTCCCGAGCGACCAATTGTTTTTTCTGTCTGTTTTTAAAGAGCTTCAGTTGGTTTCAGAATTGTCATTGGTTTGTGATCAGTGAGAACAACGTGCTGTGTGAGGTACAATCACAGAATGCATAAATAAAATAGAAGCTTTTGTGTTTAAGTATGGTCTATATGCTTCAAATTAGCCAGGTTCCATTAGAGAATACTCACTGCCTTTTTAACACGCCTTAAATACGACAAATTTGAGTCTAAATTAAGAATGGTTGATAATTCTCTGTAGGTTTCAAGGAGAAAAGTAAACAGACCATTTAATTTATGTTCAAATGTAGACATCAATGTACTGGAGAGAATGGGTGTGGAATGAACTGAGCATAAATGAGCCTTTGGGCTCCATAATGATTCCATTCTGTTCAGAGTGCCTTTCTGCTGGGAGTGGACCGACTGTAAAGGCACCATCTACGTTTGTGTCAGTGCTGGACACAGCTATGATCTTAGCTTGAACTTATAATCCACACTTCTCCCGATCGGAAAAGCACTACTTCAGGAGATTGACAAGTCAAACCTTTTCTAAAAGCAGCCCGTGAGAGTTTGTGATGACATGTTCGGATCAGCGCTGAACAATTAACCGTCCTGTTCTACGGCGGCTTAATTTTAGACATCTCTGGGAGACAGAAGTGCAGAGGGGGAGGCTGAACGAGAAGCGAAAGAGAGCGAGAGAGCGTGAGAGAGTGAGAGAAAAAATCGAACGGTGCGAGCGAATGAGGACGAGGCGTCGAGATGAATTAAGAGCGGCCCTGATGACACGAGGCGGAAGCGCACACCTGAGTCACGGTGCTTCATTCAGCCACTCAATCCACTCGCTGAGCCAGCCGCCGCGCACTAATGAATTTAGCCCGCGCTCTGCCGGCCACCTCCTGACCTGTTAATGGACTCCCCCGGGCCGGTCCATCACGGCCCGTTCCCACACTTCCGACACGGCAGGAAATAAAGCAGGGAAGAGAGTCACTTATGAAGACAATAAAAGCTCTTCTCTGTCTGAAAGAGAAACCATCCCCCGCTCCCCCGGTCAAGCCCAACACTCCCAGGCAGGTTTTAATTAATAAGAAGCCAATATCGCTTGGAACAAAGCCCACCGCTCTCCAGCATTTGGGAACAATGCAGCCTTGTCAGGGAGCTCCGACAGCGCTGCTTTTGCTCTTCTCAACTCTCTCAAACTTTCCTGATGGCCAAGTGCTTGCTCGCTCCTTAAAATTTTAATTAATGATGCTGATGCTGGCCAAGCTTTTTAATATCCTTCTGCTGGGGATAGTGACGTGAGAGATCTGACGCACGGAGGGTTTAGTTTACACTTGTGCTCATGGAAAAACAATGCTCGTCCAAATTTAGCAAGATCTCCTTGTTCCTACACCCACCGTCGACACTCTGAGATCCACTGACCACACAAACACACCTTGTGGTGCTACAAATACTGTAAGTGTCGTGGTGGTGGGGGTGTGTTAGTGTGTGTTGTGCTGCTATGAGTGGATCAGACACAGCATCTACAAGGTGGACCAACGAGGTCAGAGACAGTAGCTCATCTGTCGCTGCACAGTGTGTGTCGCTCGTCCTCTACTCCTTCATCAGTGACACAGGACGCTGTCGGCTGGATGTTTTTGATCGGTGGACTGTTCTCAGTCCAGACACTGAGGGGTTTAAAAACTCCAGCAGCACTGCTGTGTCTGATCCACTCTACACCAGCACAACACACACTAACACACCACCACCACATCACACCTGCTCTGTGGGGGTCCTGAGCGCTGAAGAACAGGAGGAAAGGGGGGTGAGAGCAACATATGGACTACAGTCTGTAACTGTAGAACTACAGTGTGCTCCTGTGAGGTCAGTGGAGCTGATGCTACAGACTACTGCCATTTTTACTTCTGACAAAGAATCTCATGTCGCTGCTTTGTCTGTTCTTATTTCTCCCAAAGAACTTTATGAGAATCACTCTTAAGTCTCTTGAGCCATTGTCGAGCAATAAAATTTTCCACAAAGAAACCACCCTAACAATTAATTCCATTAGTGAGAAGTGGTTCACATTTGTGAATGTCATCAAACCTTGACGGAAATGTTCAAACTTTGTGCCAAGCCTTCTCTGAAGAAAGGGAGAAAGTTACTGCAGCAAAATGGGGGACATGATGCCTATTAAAGGCAATGTCTACAACTGTGGGGAAACACTGTTCTCTCTGAATTGTTTACATTAAGAAGCTGTGCGTCTTTTAAGGTGAAACTGTGCTTTTGAGGATATTGACAACAGTTGTCTGTACACAATTGTCTGTAAGTGTTTGAATTCCCACAGAAACTCGTGTAACTCGAGCTGTTTAGTTTTGTAGCACTTTCGCTCTGTGTTTACTTTCATGCAGTTAGCGCTCTCCTGAATTTAGAGTCAGTTCCACCTTAAGTAATTTAACTGTAACAGCAGAATAAGTCAGTGTTACCCCCCTGTGGAGCAGGAATAGAGCAACATCCTCATCTCGGTTTGTGCTTTTCAACATTTGAAGATCTTTCTGTTGTCTAAAAATGTTAGCATGTTAGCCTAGCATACAGGACCAAGACACTTTACACCTTTACACTTTAGACCTGTTTCCAGTGCAAACCCTAACCATCACATAGAGAGGAAACATCATAATTTTATAAAGAATAATTTTTTGGTTAAAACCATGTATGCCACATTGTATCCCTTCATTTTATTCTACTGTCCCTTTCTTATGGATGGTTACTATATTGGGCGTATTATAGCCCTGTAATATATAATGGCTCATTATGCATTTGGTCCATACAGTGTAATTTAAATGGAGTTACTACTAAAATAGATTCAGAGGACTAGTTTCACTCTCTCTCTCTCTCACACACACACACACACACACACACACACACACACATTACTCATGTTAGCACACACTAAAAGGAGAAGGCAGCAGTATGACCCAAATCATAGAAGGGGGAACACGCTTCTCTAGGCCATGCAAGTGGACACAAATAACCAGAGAGATATTGACCCACACTGACCCCAAAGACAAATCCTAGCACAGCCGGACTTAACTTTAAATCACACAATTAATCAAAGTGTTAAGATTATAATAGCAATAATACTATTAATAACAAATATTATGGCGGCACGGTGGCGCAGCAGGTAGTGTCGCAGTCACACAGCTCCAGGGACCTGGAGGTTGTGGGTTCGATTCCAGCTCCGGGTGACTGTCTGTGAGGAGTTGGTGTGTTCTCCCTGTGTCCGCGTGGGTTTCCTCCGGGTGCTCCGGTTTCCTCCCACAGTCCAAAAACACACGTTGCAGGTGGATTGGCGACTCGAAAGTGTCCGTAGGTGTGAGTGTGTGAGTGAATGTGTGTGTGTGTCTGTGTTGCCCTGTGAAGGACTGGCGCCCCCTCCAGGGTGTATTCCCGCCTTGCGCCCAATGATTCCAGGTAGGCTCTGGACCCCCCGCGACCCTAAATTGGATAAGCGGTTACAGATAATGGATGGATGGATGGATAACAAATATTTATTTTATGCATCCTAATCCTGGGTGTTCTTATTATCAGGAAATCACTAGCATAATCCCAGGTGGAGCCTCATCTATTCATAGCTCATCTCTCTGCTACATTTGCTAGCTACTACAGGCATATGTCAGCTGATGGGACAGATCTGGGCAGTTTGCATTCTCCTCTGATGTGTCGAGCTATATGGTAGAGTTGTGTTAGCAGCTGTTTGAAAAGAAGAGGTGGGTTAGCTTCACGTGTTACGGAGGAAGCTTGGGTTGTTCTCCACCCTCCAGAGGTTGGTGACACTGTGTGATTAGGAGAGAACCACTGATGGATGGAGCTGGGGATGACAAATTATTGACTCTTTTGCTGAAACATGGCGTGAAGCCTTTCAGCCCTCAGACAGCATTGCATTAAAGGAATAGGATTTTTTTTTTTTTTTTTTGTGTGTGTAAAAAGAAGGTAAAAGGTTTTTTTGTAAAAGGTTTCACAAGCACCAAGAGATTTGCAAAATTTTACCCGGCGGAGCTGTTTTACCAAAGTCCATTTGTCCTGGACTCTGGGTAAAGTCAGAGGCAGCGTAAATGAGAACATGAATGTCCCACGCCTAAATAATTCAAAGCTTTTCCTGTTGCGGGAACGTGTCCGACACAAAATCTCCCGCTGTGTGCTGCACGTGTGAAAGATTCACTCTGAAACATATCTGGATTCGATAATCAAGAGTGTCTCTAAAATGTATCTGGAGTTCATAGGTGAACAGGGCTTTAGACACTGTTTCTCTGTTTGGGTCAATGACAAGCTTAAAAGCAGTGCAATGACAATTTATTTTACTCCAAAAATAGAAAATGAACACAAATAAAAACAGCATTTGGAAATATTTATGAATTGAATATTCATTAAAAATATATAACTATAAACTTACTGTGCAAACTGTACCTCTGACTGGAAGCCAGCCTTTTGTACAGAATTTGAATACATTTGTATATTGTGGCAATGGCCAGCCAACGCTATTTAAATGCTACAGCGCTTAACCAAACGTTTCTGGACACATGTTTATCCAACCTTTTGAAAAACAGGTTCCCAATAGGTATTTATCCCTCCTTTACAGCAGTAACAGACTCTAATCTTTGAGGAAGAGTTTAGACCAGACATTGGAACATTGCTGTGAGGGCTCCATAGCTCAATGCTGGGAAGGGGCTTCATATTTCTCTTGGTCCATTTCATCATATAATTGTCTATGGAGAATGTACAAATTGTGTGTGGAGAGTTGAATCTCCGTGTCCACAGTTGGTGTCTATATTAGAAACATAATGGTTAAGAGCAGAGCTGCACTAAGTTGCCCACACCAAAGCTGCCATCGGACGAGGCGAGATCTGCCCTGGACACATTTGCCCATGCTGTCACTATGGCAACCCAATCTAATGACTGTAAACAAATTCGGAGTAATGAGCTGAGCACATAGTCAAAGTACTCAGAGCTAAAAATGCAAAGAAATGAGCCCCGAAAGCCCAGGAGACTCTCAGAGTCATGCAAGTGGCCTCATCAGTCACCAGTTTTCATCATCCCAGAGCTCCAGAAATGTTAGGACACCTTAGATGAAATGGCCCTGGCTAATTCCACACTGCCGTAGATGTAAAGTTAGAGACAGCAGCAGAATCATTAGGTTAATGACAGACTCTGAGGCGAGGGGTTTGACTTTGATTGGCCTTTTGTTTGCACAAAAGGAACTAACATGCCACACGGATAATGTAACACGAAATGGCAGATGACAAACAAGGCTGTTGATGCAGAGATCAGCTGAGGCTCGCCTATTTTTGCAATGGAAACTTACGAGACAGTAAATTAAATATGGAAATGACCACACACACACGTTTCCAAAGGAAGCAGGCTACATTACATGTCCTAACACTGCAGTGTCCATCATTCTGGGTGGCATACATTTTGCTTAAAGCTCCAACAAACATGTGGTGCATACACTGTGTACTTTGTAGTCCTACCATTACAGACTGTTGTTTTCTTGTGGCTCTGCATACTTTGTTACCTCCCCACACACACCTTCCCCCCTGTTCCTCAGCGCTCAGGACCCCCACAGAGCAGGTGTGATGTGGTGGTGGATCATTCTCAGCGCTGCAGTGACACTGACGTGGTGATGGTGTGTTAGTGTGTGTTGTGCTGGTGTAGAGTGGATCAGACACAGCAGTGCTGCTGGAGTTTTTAAACCCTGTGTCCACTCTAGTCTGTTGGCTGGATAGTTTTATTTTGTGGACTATTCCCAGTCCATCACTGACACTGAGGTGTGATCTGTGGGGGTCCTGAGTATTAAAGAACAGTTTGAAAATGGGCTAATATAGTATTCAGAGCAAATATTGATCATAGGGTCTAATTTCAGAACTACAGACTGAACCTATTTGGTTTGATTGAACATTGACTTGCATTAGAATTTTTAAAAAGCAGTTTTATGCAGCTTCTGAGAAGTTGCCATGACTTTTCACCCCTGGTGAAGGAAACAAAGGCCTAAGTTCACAGAAACTTGGGCTGTAAATGAGCTATTATTCTGCATAATTGTACTCTGAGAATATACTGTGTTTTTTAAAGACATTTCCCACATGGAGCCAGGAAACTAAATGTGTCACAGCCAAGAGGCCAAAAGGGAAAAGACCAGTCCACAACACATGCTTTTTAGTAACTAAAGTTAGTGGCTATTTGTGTCTGATTTTCCTGAACACTCCTAACGCTCTTTGTGACAACATGCTAATTAAACCAACGTGCCCGAGATCATAGCGGAGTTATTAGCACTGAAGGGTCAAGTCCCTTTTTCATTAGCCACCCGGCTATCTCCAGCAGCACTAGGAGCCTCATAATCATGGTTCAGATTCATAATAGTGCTTAGAGTGAGCTGCCATCGCTGCTAGTTCAATATTAAATAATGCTGCATGAAATTTATAAAACGTTAAATTATGTAACACATTAAAAAAGCCAGATTCAATTGGAATTCCAAAACAATGCAAGCTTAGTTCTGCAAAACTTTATTAACATCATAAAAGTTCAGGATGAATTCCAAAATACAAATGATACAAATACACGGGTAACTTCCACCCAACTATATGGGGCTACCACAGCCATCACTGGGCAACAACCTGGGATATTAGCAACACCACTGTGTGGACAACAAAAGTTATATAGCATTAACAAACAGGTGGTGTTCTCAGTTGGGAATCTCCTCATTTAAACTGACACCATTTTGTGGGCAACACTATTAATGCAACAGTATTGAACACATCAGCGGCGATTGCTCTAAGACTGCAAGGGAAGCTCAGCTTCCCCTAAAATGTAAAAAAATAAGTGATCAAATATATACTGTTGTGTGTACATGTCATTAAATAAATATGCACTACAACGCACTCAACTTTTGTTCAGAATCAGCTTCTTATCACTGGTAAAGACGCGGCTTTCCTCTCAGTCATTCCCGCAGCTTCACAGTGCTTTAAACAGTGAGGACGCTGAGCGTCCACAGAGTTCAATAGCGAAGCAGCGAAGTGCAGCAAAACGAGACGAGTCATTGGATAAATGCTGGGCTTTGTCCCACCCATCGGACGCTCAGCGTCTCTGGGGGTCTATGGGGCAGTGTGCTGGCTTCGGCTGGCCCGGACGCTCAGCTTCTGCATGATGATTGGATGATCCGTGGGAGCACAGGCAGACACACTTCACATGGGCCAAGGCCGTTTAAGCAGCCTAGCTCTGCTGGCCATTGAGAGGACACTAGTCAAGTCCCTGGAAACAACACCTTGTTGGTACGACAGGGTCACAGATCATTTTCTTAAAAAGGAATGGAGGGTAAAATTTACGTATAAATAAACCGACACATTTTATGATGTAGGTCATTGAGCTTCCCTTCCTTGAAAGACTAGCATCCGCCACTGGAACACATTGTACTGTAGGTAGTATTTTGACTGTAAAATTACATTCTGCAACAGGGAGAACAGAGCTGCTGTTACTCTGGGCTAAGTACTACAGAGACTGCACTATGTTTCGGGTAGGAAAGTGTAGGGGGAGAGGTGTGGAGGAGGGTATGAAAGCTGACCATTCTCGGTGGGCAACAATGTTAGTGTAATCATAAACTGGTGGAAATCCCATTTTCAAACCAATCCTTTTGGATAAACAACAACAGCAGGCTAATAATCTTTATAAAAAAGTCACTTTATTATTCCTACACGCTTGTGTCTTCACTATTTTCGTTGAGCCTTAGCTATTTGCTTTATAGACGAAGCTTGGCGTCAAATCTGTTTGCTTCCCAACTGATGTGCATATGGTTCTTAACAGAAGGCTCCAAATGGCGTCACTATTTTCATCAGATATCACATATTGTCCAGGAAAAGCCTTATATCCTCCCCAAAATAGAGTGTTTAGTTTAAGGAGTGGGTATTTACACATATGTTTTCTTAAAGTAAACCTCAGTAGGCTTCCAGCACCTTCTGCTCTTGAAGGGAAATTGCTCAGGCTCATAAAACAGGGCCTTGGCAGATTATTGTGAACAGCTGGGTCCTGGGTCTGTGCTGCATGAGACTCACGGTGATATTTTATGAGAGAAGTCGGTTCAACCTGTTCTCCTTCCAACATCCAGAAGCACAGAAAATGAAATGAGGTGGGAATGTAAATATAAGGTTGCGTGTAGCTCCATGTCGCTGCTGTACGATTAGAAATTGATGTTCATTTGTTTGCTGTGTTTGACATCATCTTGTGGCCGGACTTTTTCTGACCAGAGACAAACTCTCTGGAATATCAAGTGTTGAAACACTTCCCAAGTAGTTTAGGAACTACTGATACATAAGACCACCTCAGGACAGAGATGACCACATTACTGACATCTTCATTCATTATCATGAGTGTCCCACAGTGTATGACTGGATGATTGCAGCACAAGGACACATACTCACCCAGACACTGACAAGTCAGCCTTAAAATTTTACCTGCTTAACTAACAAGCAGCTCTAATTGCTCACTAGCAGCTCAACGTAACTCAAAACCAATTTCAAACAGATCCAATTGATCAAAGCAGGGTAATATAGTGAGGCCAACGACATGTGCTACAGTCTCTAATGTTGAATTATTCTTCTTCTTCTTCAAAAAAAAAGAAGAGGTATCCATGGGCGGAGCATGTGTAGATCCCTTGAGCTCTTCACTGCAATGCTGAACAAGCTGGAAGTGAATTAGTTCCCCTCCCATTCAAACATAAGAAGGTGGGGTTTTTATAAGGGGTGCCCCTTGGGGAGTGTTAGTGAGGAGTGAACAAACACACTCTGTATTTCTATTCACCTCCAATGCTCTATGCTGCACTCCAGACATGAGAGAATGAAGGAGCGAGAGAGTTTAGATTGGGGGCAGGCTTCTCAGCGACTCCTAGCTTCAAAGAGAACTAAAAATAAAAGATAAATAAATAAATTAATTAAATACAAGCTGGCGCCCCCTGGCAAACCCAATGTGTTTAGTCAGTAACTTTGCGTCTAATTCCTGAGTCGGCCATTAAGTAATTTCATAGCAGAAGGCCAACGGTAAAAAAGGCCACTCCAGGCAGTGTGCTGCGAGTGATTTTTGATGTTGCATTGAGCACGTCCAAATAAATTGTTTCATCCTCTACATGTTGCTTTCCTTCTCATTTCTTATTGCTACAAGTTCTTCCCCTTCGGCTTGCTCCTCTCTTCCTCTGCAACTGGAACCGGAACACATAATAAACACAGAACTCTAGGCACGTTAGCGTCAGTTTTCTCTGCAGCTATTCGTCACCGGTTCCCCCCATTAGCTAGAACTACCCCAGACACACACAGCGCCACCCTCCTGGGAGAATGGGGGCAAACACATGATTCCTCTGAGCTCTACTAATGCTGCTAACACCACAGCTCAGCATGCTTGGAGGAGAACAGTAGCTGCCCATGTATGTTACGATAGTTACCACATTGGCCAGAGCTGTGCTGAAGATGATGAGGGAATTCTGAGGTATCACCCAACCCAGTGTCACAGCAGCAGCAACAGCAAACCCATCTCTAAACCAGTCTTAATCTTTACCTTGTTCTTAGGCATCATCCTAACCCAGTTGAATACAGTTCTGTTTCTTAATAAGCCATCTGTGACCTGCTTTGTTCCAAACCCCACGAGCCTCACAGCAGTGTTCTCCCCCTGTGTAAACAGCCCTGTTCAGAACGCCCGCTTTCAGCACCTGTTCCTTTAAATGATAATGAGCCGCTCGCTGTTCACCCCGACCCCGAGCGCACAGCAGTGAGGAGCGAGGAGCAGAAGCTCTGGTTTTTAGCTGTTTTCGCTTGGTTTTCTTTCTTTTCTGTTCTAATTTTGTCTGTTTTCTTGCATTTAACCTCGTCTTTGTGCTCTCACATAAAAGTGGGTCCAGCCCTGTGATTGGACCAACTCAAATGAGAGGGTGGAGCATTTCCATGCCTGATATATGTTTCTTCATTGCAAAGGCTCAGTTACAGATATGACTCTTGTTAATTAATAATAAAAGCTAAAAAAATATTAAAACAGTTCTAATTTATACAATTGTAAAAATAATTTGGAATAAACCCTTAGACAAACACTGCTAACAGAACGGGATGCTCTGGAGCAGCCACACATGAACCTAATATCACCATGCCCAATGCCAAATGTCAGCTGGAAGCTGGATCATGAAGCAGTGTGACTGATTGCTCTGGAGTGAAAAAGTCTCCTTCCAGTACCTTAGAGATAAACTGGAATGGCATTTGTGATCCAGACCTAATCATTTAGTTTCAGTTCCAGTTCCAGGGACAGTAAGTGTGGTACACAAATGATGACCACTTCTCAGTCCACTTTGGAATCCTGGAACATTTTTCACCCACGTTTTTTCAACACTTACAATGTGTTTTTACAGGAATTATCACTGGACGACTGATACACATCTCCAGCCATCTGCTCCAGCAAGCTTGGTTGATTCCAGGCACATATTTTATTTGCCGATTCCTTAGAGTAGTCCTAAAATCATTGGTTACAGAGTTGTTGAGGTTATTGTGGGATGGGTCTAAATCCGGATTTCGAAGCACTTTGTCCTGGGTTCAGAAAACCACTGCTTACTGTTTTGATGATGTGTGCCTCTTATCTGTTCATTCTGGCCTCTCCATATGAGACAAGTATGACAAGTAGTACAGTAGTAGAGGACTCACACCCTGAGCCATTTTGTGACTCCTTGGCTTTGCAGCATCAACAGCTTTCCAGAGGAACACTTGGGTCGTCTCTTAACCCAAGTGCCTCTGATTCAATTACAGCCTCAATCGAAATGACCTGTGCTTTAAGAAGCGAGATTAAATTCTCTCTCAAAAGACCTCGCCTTCATCTTGCCTGGAATGGACCCTGGGCTGTGACTGGGGTAGGGGGCTTACAGCAAGCTCAGTCAGCAAGAATTAACAAGAGAGGAATGAAGGAGCTAAAATATTTCTGGAGGAGAATGTAAACAGGGGGCATACTTTTAACAAGCGCCACGTTCTCTTGATGTTATCGAGCCGGCTGACGCCTAAATGAGCATCTCGGGGAAAAGCAAAAAGCTCAGGCTGTTGATTTGCCTCACTACTGTATTTCATTAGGCAGCCAGGGGCCTTCCCTTCATAAACAATGGGGAGAACCGGCCCAGGGCCCAGTGAACACGGACTCGAGCCGACGGCGGGGTGCGGATAAATCAAAAGAAATCAATGCCACATCGAGCATCGCTGCCTCTGTTGTGCAAATGCAGCCAACACCAACGAGTAAGAGCATAAATCCCTGTCAAATAATGTTTCTGCTTTTGATACGGTGAGCGCTACAGCAGGTGGAGGGGTGAACGATGGAGGGGGGGCTGCTTGCCTGCCTCTGCTTTCCAGTAATAAAACATGAACACTCTGCTTGATGGGCTCAGACAAGGAGAAGGGGATTCAATACAAGAAGAGCATCTGCTAGTCTTGTCAATATCTAACTTTTTAGATGTATAATTATTATAACTTAATAATTATAAAGTTATAAAATACACGTGTATTAATATTTATTATTATTATTAAAATGTATCTGGATTCTCAAAAATGATGAAAACAAACAAGAAAAACAAATAATGTTCTATATGAAAGTCGCCCAATATCAGTTCCTGACCTCAGTAATGTCCTCATGCATCAATGCAAATAACTCATCTACAGTCTTGCCATTTATGCCTGTTCTGTTTGGAAAATGATGTTGAAAGGCTTATCCACCATTTTCTATCTACTGCATTTCGATCCCTTGAGCTTGATGGCAGTTAGCTTCAGTGGTTGTTCCCTGAGAGTGGGACAAATTTGGGAAGGGAGATTCAGGCAATGGCCCTGGCCTTTGATGTCACGCGCTTGGCTGGGCATGACCAATCGGCTCCAGCCTGGCTCAGAAGTGCAGCAGGGGATGCTGGGAGGGCAGGTCACCATTTAAAGTGCCTGCGAGGTCTTGCGGAAGGCAGATACGGGATCTTCCGCCCTGTGGAATGGCGTCAGAGGAAAATGACTTTGTACCCAGGACCCGAGGGGGTGAGAGGAATGGAGGAAATGGGGAAAGTCAGTCACACTTTTGCCTAACCCCCTCCCTCCCCATATGCCCCCCTCCAACCCAATCCCAGTGACATCCTCTATCTGTTTCCCCCACAGTCACCAAAAGCCATTTGATTCTTATCTAGAAGAGATGTATCTGAATATGTCACTCACAATGAACAGATGGTTGGGCTCTAAACATGAACAGACAACAAAAGGTGGCTGCAACATTAAAATATACGTGTTTCTGCTCTCACCGTCTGTTCTCTCAGCCCCGTTGACCGTATAGGTGCAATTTGTAGTTTTACAATAGCACTGTAAAATGCTCTGCATAATTTCTTAAACATTTCACCATGTCTCTTCAGTTCTAAAGTCCCCAGAAGGCCACTCTCTGTCCACTCTGTGAGACACCCCTCCCTCGTTGGTCCACCCTGTAGATGTAAAGTCAGAGACAGTAGCTCATCTGTCGCTGCACAGTGTGTGTCGCTCGTCCTCTAGTCCTTCATCAGTGACACAGGACGCTGTCCATAAATAGTACGTTCTTCAGCAGGAACTGTGACAATGTCAGAGGGCACGTAAAGATAAAGAAGCTCCAGAAAGAGCTCAGAGGCTAAAGAGTTATGGTGCAGTGGACCTGTTATCCACTGTCTGATTTAAAAATAAAAAAAAATGAGAAGAAATAAAAACAGGAACATGCTCCATCTGTGTTTTTTCTGCGGCTGGGGTAAACTCTGGTTCACCAATTCAGCAGGAAGACTCTGCATTGTTTTAACTGTGTCTCATATCTCACTATGGTCTGAACCCACTGTAAACGGTGGACTAACACTAGAAGGAATGGTATAATCACTATAATAGACTCTAGGTTCATGGTCTAACGTGATATCACACGTATAAAATGAACCTGGAGGGCATTACTGCTTAATTCTAATTGATTATCAATGACTTGGTTTAACAGCTGACACTGTTGAGGTGGAGATCTCAAAGTTTACTGAAGCAGAAATACTTTTACTCTGATTTGAATTTTGGCATAAAAATCATTGCTGAGAGTTAACAGCAAAGTGCTTTTCCTTCTCAATATTTAACTCGCTGGAGTTCAGTTTCCATCCCTGCTCCTTTCTTCTTCTTCCTCCATTTTCTTCTTCTCTCTCTCTCTCTCTTTTTTTTTATTAGCACTTAATGCTTCAATAGATTCAAATCGCCTGGGGGTAATACTCCACTACAAACGAGACCAGAATCTCAACCAAGTGTGTATGTGTGTGTGTGTGTGTGTGTGTGTGCGCACAATGTGCAACTTGCTGGGTGTGTACAATTGTGCAGAAGAGTGTGTATGTGTGTGTGTTTTGCAAGGGCAAGCACCGCTACCCATTTCCCCCAGTCTTATAACAGACAGAGTGAGAGAGGAGAAAAAAGAAGGACTGAGGAGGAGAGGGAGGGAAAGAAAGCTGTGGACTGCACTTGGCATTAGTATTCATCTGTGGCATTTGCTTGTGGTGTTGTTCGTTCAGAGCGTGCCGCTGTGTTATCTACAGTCACTCAATGGTGCCAGCACTGTCAAATTTCTGGAGCTGGGAAATCACACAAGTTCACAACACTACCAGCTGTGATGTTTACTTTATTGGATTCTTCTTTCTTTCTTTCTGTTTTCATTCTTTCATTTATCTGTACCCCCTCCTCCCTCCTACAAGACACTTTTAAAACACAAGTATTTGCTGAAAGATGCGGAAACTTCCAAGACTCTTGGTCCCAGTCACATTCTGTTCATTTTTTAGGGGGCTTTGTTTTTTTAGGTCTCCTGCTGAACACAGAGAAACTTTGAGGCTCCTGTGAGCGGGAAACACTCAGTGTTCCTCCAGAATAGCATTGGAACTAAATGTAAACTAAGCAAAAGTAGAGCAGAATGGGGTCAAACTTACATTGTGGGGAGTGGGGACCATGACAAATTGCTACTGACAAGTCCAAGTAGCTACAAGATCTCAGAAACCACAAGTATGACTGAAAAGAGCAGTTCAGATTTGACTGAAATGTATATGTTTTGATTAGTTATACTTTGTAGAGAGTTTATAGTCAATAAACAAGCTCCAGTGCACTGGTGGTGCTGTTGCGCTCAATTCACACAAACACTCTGTATTAAGAACCTGAAGAAGGATCAGAGAAACTGTAAACTGATGTAGGAGAGTGTTACAGATAAGACAATCCCTCAGCCCCAGACCTAACTTAGGGTTAGTTTACAGTACTGTTTCGGTTCTGTTTAATCTTTTCCAGGTTCACAGACTGAAAGTACAGCAAATTTCACAGCTATTTGGACAAGAGTTTGAGATTCATGTTAAGTGCTAATTCTGAACAATAAAATAATTGTTTCCGTACTTGCTTTACCTTTATGGCATATATAACCTGGAAGATATATAACACTGCTGTACCTTTAAATATAAATTACACTGCTTGTACCTTTAGTGACAGTAATGTACCTGTACAATACCTTTTGTTCTGGGAGTATAGAGCAGTGGTGTTAAAGTCCAGTTGTGTTCCCTAAAGCAGAGAGGGTATTTTTAAGATTCTATTATAGAGTGTAAAACAAAAATACAAAAACATAAGCGCTGGAGATAAAATGATGCGTATGAAATCAATGCAAGTATTCAATCTACAGTGCATATTACTGAGTATGTACCGTTGAGGCTATCATCAGAGGGATGACAGAAATCTCACCTGAATGTGAGTAATTCTGACTAAGCATTAGGAGGAATATCCTCATGAGTCTCCACACGATGGAGTTAGTTTCATTTACACCGGTCCAGTTGAAGTGGCCTAAAGTTACTTTGTCCACTGGGTGCACAGTGGAAGTGTGTTCTCTGGTGTATGGTGGCCCTCCAGTACCTATAAATACTCTTGATGTCAGGAGAAATGAGAGAGTGAATGAGTTTATCAAACAGACTTGTCTTTCCCAGAGTCTTTTTGTCTTCAGCCTTTGATCAGATGAATGCTTTTGTGAATTCTCTCCTGGCGTCTGTCTGCTTTGTAGTAGTAAAAAAAAAAAAAATAAAAAAAAAATACAGTGCTCTGACCAGGCACTCAAGCTGGAAATTGCTGTGTACACAGCTACAGTTGCACTTCATGCCTCAGTGTTCTTTCGTGACTGCTCATATTAAAAAAAAAAAAAAAAAAAAAAAAAGGTCTGCCGGAGCACAGTCTGTTTTCTTTCATTTTTATGCTTGCTGGCCACTTTATTAGAAACCCCATAGCTTCGATCTGTCTCTGTGGTGTACAGGGAGAGACCAGACTCTAGCCAAACTAATGATGTCTGTTCATCTGCTACCCTGTCATTTGGGTATATTTTTTGGTTGGATATTACTCTTGGTTGGATATGCCACCACCAGATTGCGCAGTGCTGAGAATGGTCCAAATAATATCTGGTCATCCGTGGTCCTGTGGTCAGTAGCAATGAAGAATATATGAGAACAGATGAGTTGGTGTCAATAAACGTGATGTTTCCAGTGAGGTGGTCACTGAGTGGAAATCCTAAAGTGGTGTTTCTGATAAAGTGGCCAGCCAGTGGCACAGTGCTGAAACCCTTCTGTAACATTATTGATGGCAAAAAGGAAATCTTCAAAGCCCATCCCAGAGACAACACTGTATGAATTACAAAGGCTCCCCCCCCCTACCACTACGCCCCCTCTCTGCCGTCCTCCCTTGACATTCGCCCCTCTCTCCCTCGTTCCATGCCACCCCCTCATCTTCCTCTTCCACTGGGCCCAAATAGAAAGTGACAAGCCTTCCTGTTCTCCTACAAAATTCATGATTAATGTTTCATTAATCACAGATCCTTAAAACATCCCTCTCCTTCGGGGCCTTCATCTGTTCTTAAATAAAATAATAAGAGTCTGCAGAGTGGAGGATGTGGCAACCCTTCTATTTGCCCATCTTCTTCTATTTATTCTTCTTTTCTTCTGTATGCAAGTCAAATAATGGTCATTGTTTATGTCTGCTGTGGATGATTGCAGGGCAGCTGTGTTATCTAAATGTCACATCTCCTCCTGCTAGGAAACAGTGGCATCGGTCATACAATGAGACGCCTTTTGTGTGTGTCAGTCAGCGTTACACAGCTGATTCGCCTGTGGGAGAAGAGGCAGAGACTGAACTTAAGACCCAAAAATCCCGTAGCTGTGAGGCATCGAGCGCCACCACCAGCAGCACAACCAAACCGGCCGTGTCAGGAAGCCTTTACTGAGAAAAGGAAATAGGCACAAAAGAAAACAAGTTAGTCCCTAAGAATGGGCCGACAACCCCAGAGTCCAGACCTCTACATCCCTGTGATTAGAAGCAGAAATTATAAGCAATTCTCAAGTAACGTCTTTGAGAACCTGAATACAACACCTCTGTCCCAAAACCTAGTGAGCTTTCAATATACAGAGCATTATACGTCATGGTGCACGCTCCCGAAGGGGGCTGTCCCGATTCTTAGACACCTTAAATACACTGCCTACAGAGATACCTTAATCTGGCATACATCTTCCTCAGCTGTGAAGGCAATCCCATGTTGGAACACAAGCACAACTCCTGTCTATTTCGCTCTTCTCACAGAGCAAAAATAATTGAAATTGTGATAAACACTGGAAGACTAGAATCCATCGCTGAGGTGACGCTACCTGCTAAAGGAACTAAACACTGGTCTCCTGCAGTGAACCACAACAAGCCGTGATGCAATTGCTCTCAAACTACAGGGTCTCAGTAACCTGCCTCATGAGGATACACGACGGTTAGAGCGCTCTCGACTTAAACAGCTGTCTATGGAGTCAGAGCCAGAAACAGACCTAAAAAAATGTTCATAGTAAATACTGAACACTTATTTACTGACTGAAGTAATTTTGAAGTCTAAATTTTCTGCTTTTTCCACACACTCAAAAGTCAATAGCTTGACTGCATGGCAGTCTTTATATAAGCTCAATCTACCAAGGCTAATATCCCATTTTTAATATTGCCTTCTTCATAGAACATGAGTGAAATACTTATTGAAACTGAAAAAGCAGCTGCCCAAACAAACTGTGAAACAAGGACGGCTTCTCAGGTTGATATCTGTGCAACTGAAACTGCTGCATGGCCAGAAACGCTGCGTGTACTATATTCAGTGTTATTTATTCTGCACGCATTCCTGTCTGAGTCTAGCTTTTCAAATGTGTTGCTTGTGTGGTGAGGAACAAAGTGAAGCTGGATTTGTCAGTGTAAGTAAGGCTGTGTGAAATGTAAGGTCATGTGAAGGTGTTTTCTCTTCAAAGGCCACTCTGTAAAAAAACAGTCACAGCCAAAGCAGAAGTCTGAATTTTGTCTGTAGTTTAATCCAAATCAACATCCATTTGTACTGTATAAACAGACAAGCAGTTTGACATTGATGATATCTGTTGATGTACAACATGTAGAGCCCAGAAGAGTTTCCAGAAGAGTTTGCAAAATGCAAGAGAAACAACTGTCTGTGATGTGTTCTTTCCCTCAAAGCTGTGTCTAAGGGTGTGTTCAGAGTTGTAGCTTGGTTCCTTTGGTTCCAGACCAAACAAGAAAATGATACGTTAACAATTTTTAATCCTGGTTTGGTTCGAATTCACACTGAGACATTTATAAATATATAAAAAGTGACATGAGATGCAGGTATGACTTTAACCTTGCGAGCCAATCGTTAGCCAATCATCAGCTGTGCTTAATGCACTTATTAGGGCTGTGTGTGTTTACCTGCAGGTAGTTTTACCGACTGGCAACACAGTGAGAAGAGGTAAAATGGATAAAGGAGTCAAAACAGCACCAGCAATCCCTCCACCGCCCAAAACAATGTGGCTCTGCTACAGAGAGAAGATGCTATGTGGTCCTTGGCTCTTTATATGTTTTTAAAGCTCTCTGTTTAAATAACTTTCTTTAATCCCTTTTGTTCCCAAAGTTGGGGGCACGCCCCCTAGGGTGGGCATGGAGCTATTGCAGTAGGGTGCAGCAAAACAAATGAGTGAGCTACAGGACGAATGCCATTGGTAATGATTCCACTGTAAAGGTTTGAAAAGAAGTCCAGGCGTCCCCCACAGAGATGTTCAACATAGGTCACCCTGAAGGTCACTAGTTTGTGTGTGTTTGTTGTTGTAAATATCACTATAAAATATAATTTATCCATTTCATGTTTCTGCTTATAGCCTTCTTGCCCATTTATTTATTTAGTTGTTGTCTACATTCTCATCTCTGATACAGTTATTAATTTCCCACAAACCCTTCATAACACACCCCATTCTGTTAAAGCTCAGCCCTACACTGGGTCCTAACAGTACACATAAACAATTCACTCATGCCACGAGCACCATGCTACATGAGCACCTACACGTACAGCCTTAAAACATACAATCAAGTTGTGCAGTTCAAATATCTTTTTGTTCAAGAGTTTTTGGTTTTAATGCATTTTGCTAAATGTCTTGTAATTGTAGGAAATGTTGAATATAATTTAACTTGTTTTGTACAAAACTAAAGATGCACATTTCCGAACCAAACACCATGAGAATGAATGCAATGCTATAAACTACAGTCAGAGGATCTTCCAGAACTTCCTTTTTTGGTCAAATTCACATTCTACAGAGCCTTCAAACAGTGACATGGTGAAACAGGAGCAACACAAGTGTTGGTGTAATGATTTATTCCTGAAGTTCAGAAAAAAAGAGGATAATGGATGGTAGGATACACATTGGAATCTGTTTTCCTCTTGAAACTATACAAATTACATCTAAATGTAGTGTCGTTGACAGATGTTCAGTAGTAGTCACTCACACAGGAGTTAGAATAAGGAGAAATGTGAACCTGAAGTTGGAGCATTTCAATCTTTCCATCCTCAGGGAAAATGCAGCTACATTTTGAACATTTGTTAATATAAATATGATTCCAAAACAGAAGACTTCTTGACAGCCTCCATTTGGGAACCTCTGACTTAAGTGGGTGGTGGATATAAAAGGCCAGAGCTATGGTTCATTTTATATAAACGTAATTTCCATTGAATCAATGTTGTTATTCTGCTTTTAAAATCCATTGCTAGACCATGTGCCATGTTTCAAGCCCAGGTTTATCATCATTTACTGCCATTTCTCCAGTAGATGGTTTAAGACATGGTTAGACCACACTTTAAACATTGTCCTGTGACATAAACAAATACAGACACTAAAGACAACGCATGAAATAAATAAAAGATAGAGTGGGAACAATAAACAGGACGTGTGGGTCTCAGAGTGGGAGAGCGGTGAAGAGGCAATAAATGAAGATTGCGGCACGTTATTAGTCACAGTTTCAAACATAAAAAAGAACACAGTACAGTGGAGTGCAAAGTGTTTTAAAAAGACGTTTAGACTGGAAGCGAATGTATTTAAACTTTAAACTTGAAAACACTGTCTGATTGATCCACACGCTGAATCTGAAATAGAATATAACACCAAATATAATCTGTCCACAGTATGTCATTCATTCGTTCATCCATCCATTCATTAATCTTATGTAACACTCATTCACTCACTCACTCATACATGTGGATAGTTTCACACACTCACCCAGTCAAACACACACTCACATATGTGGGTAATCTCTCAGGTGTGAACATGTGAGTCACAAACAGAAAGAATAAATCATCGGTGACGTATCTGGTGTCCAAATGAGTTCATCACCAGGGGGCGCTGGGTCCAAAGGTAATTACCACGTCTGAGAAAGTGAGCCATCGCAACAAAGAAATTCTTGCTGTCCAATTACTTCCAGACGGGACTGTAATTCCTGATCCGAGAGGCTTACAGTAATTCCCAGCAGGAACATTATGTAACATCCCAAACAAATAAACAAGAAAATTAATATCGAGGTAAATAAGAGATGCCTGACCGAAACGGCAAATGATGGGCAAGCGTTTTCCTGACGGTGGAACACGCCGAATGGAACGTGCAATAAGAGGCAATTTTGGAAATTACGAAGTAGGATTCTAAATCCTTGGGCTGAGTGCACATTAATACTAATGTGAACTCTTTTTCTGTTGCGTGTGGCCAGTTTCCATTTCCCTTCTGCAGCTTGGAGGATCGATGTAATTTGCCACAGGGGTCAAGCTTATTAGATTCTGGCGCCATTGATTAGGACTCCTTTATCAGTTTATTATCACTGAGCGCGGTTTCTGTTTCAAGCTCAGGAAGGCAACCTCGGAGCTCGGGCCAAACTGATGAGAAATCTCCCCCCAAAGCGAGACTTCTGCATACTCCCACCCTGGCAATAAAGGAGGGAAAGAAAAACACAGAAGACCGGATCTATTCTCGCATGCGTGAGCCCACGACTCGATGCTGTTGGGTAAAGGCATGGCTCTTATTGATTTGCCTCCATACTGGGCCCACCTCTAGATTACGCCGGAGAATGATTTTCATATCGAGTTTAGTTTTGCCCTCTCTCATAAAGCACTTACTCGACTGAGCGAGTTGTTTGTGTGAAAAGCGAAGTCGCTCGCAGCTGTTTTTGCTCAGAACTTTTGTTCAAACTTCTCATCTTTCCGAAGTGTGAATAAAGAACTGAACTGGACTCAGATGAGTCAGAGCTAGAGTTTCTGCTGGTGGATCCCACTTCTTGATGGAAGGAGAGTTTGCCCATTTCTTTCCCGAGGCACTGATAGGTTCCTCTTCATCCACTTCTGATCCATTTCCTCGTAACAGGAACCTGATACCACACTGCATTAGATGCCCATTATCATTATGCATATTGGCAATGCTGCTAATGCGCTCATCAATAGCACACAAGGTGGCCAACTGTGGTGATGTGAAGTACAGTTAAAAATGTACGTTGGGGTCTGGCATCCTTTAGTCCTCAGAAAAGATGTTTGAGGCCATGCAGCATGAATATTTATGGATTGTGTCACTTTAGGCTCATTTGCCGAGTCCCTTGGGGAAACTATGATAATGATCAGTCTCGGATAAGTCTCAGGAATTTTCTCCCATTCCCATTAAAGAAAAGCGTTATTCAATGGGATGTACTACTGTTGAAAACTTTGCAGTTAATTAAAACAGACACTTGCCCTTCTATAGACAAGAGGCAATTTAGGAAACTCCAGAGAGAGGAAACGTCAACTGGATGGAAGAGGGTGGCCTTGCCCTTAAGTGAGGGAATGCCTAAAAAACACAATCCTGAGAGAAAGCCATAAGGTATAACAATCATATTTGATTTACATCATGAGCAAGTGCTCCACCAGCTGATCAAGCTTGGATTGTATTGTGTTTGGCTTCCACAGGGCACCAGGCATTCCCTGTCTTAAGGGCAAGCCCTTCCTCTTCCTTCAGGCTGGAATTTCCTCTGAGGGAGCACAATCAGAGCAGTCAAACCTCCATGGAACAACATGTGGATGCACATTTGATAGCATATTACTTCAGACCCTTCCCTGAGCAGCTCGTGGATGAACTGGATAATAAGAGTTTCTCAAGGTATCTTACTAGAATGCTACAATAAAAAAATAATATTCTGAATATCTAGGTTTATCTCCATATCTCCTTCAGTATAATATTGCATTCAAGGCTTCTGAAATATTCCCACTCACAGCCCATCAAGCTGAATCTTTCACTGAGCCACGTTTAAGACCTAATACTTAGAGTCACACCACCACGCCTGAACAACTCTGTCTTAGAGACTCTCACTATCCCAGGATTTAAAGTGTAAGTCCTAGCTGTGTTTTGGACATTGATCGCCATTTAATATGAAATAAAACAAATTACATAGTACAGCTTCAAGAAAAGTGAAGACAGACTGCTCTTCCATCTTATTTTCACTCTTTAACCATAACTCTAGGTCCATGCGTAATCAAATGCTACATATGAAATCTACACAAAAGGTTCAACTTGGCTACATCCCTCTGTTGTAAAACCAAGCAGCTAAAGTGAAAATACTCAGCTGTGAACAACTCCCCACACTGCTCCGGAAAAGAACCTTCAGCGGGTCACCATTAGCCTCGCTAACAGCTGCACACAGACCTATTAGGTCTGACGGGAGCGTGTTTACAGTGAAGCGGTGGGTTGCGTGGCGTGGGTGGAAAGGCTTGCTCAGGGCCTGTTTAGCTACCTTGAGACATGTGCTTTACACAATTTCAAACGCTCAGCGACCCCATTTCAAACAGCCACGGCAAACGAGGCGATCCGCAGGAAAGCAGCCGAGGCACGCTGAAGGGGAACGGAGGGCCGGCTGAGTGTGTCTGACAGTAGCACGCAGTCGGCAGGTGAAGAGTACGCTCCAGCAACCGCACTCCAACAGATCCTTCAAAACAAAGACCTGTTCGCTGAAAACTCTGGGCAAAACATAAATAAATAAATAAATAAATAAATAAAAATAGCAGGAAGACCAAACACTGGGTCTACTAGGTAATTACTCTAGTTCTCATAAGATTGGAAAAGCTGGAAGTTTAAATTTCACATAAAGTCTTTGGGGAAAGCAGAAGCAGTAACGCAAAATATCTCTAATTATTTCTGTAGTGTAACTGTATGTAAGAGTAAAGGACAGTGATGTAGTTTTGTTTAATGTCACTCAGCGGAGTCTCAGATCTTCTGTTCACCCACAATTGTGCCTTGTAGACATAAAATGGCCGGCTCCCCCTGGGGATGTTATCCGATATCTTCCGCAGAGAATGTCTGGCTGAAGTACAGTTTGATTCTATGGGAAGTTCACAGGGACAAACTTCCAAAACTGCATTATTATTATTATTATTATTATGTTTTAGTTTGTTTTACTTTTGCAAATAAATGAAAAATACATTGCATTAACACAGTGCTTTTACTGTGACACTGTTTATCAATGCTATTCCAAGCTGAGAGTGTGAAAATAGTGTTTCCTGTTTGTGACGCTGAACATGTCTGTGCTCAGTGTTGTTCCACACAGTACACTGTAAACAGACGTGAAAAACCAAAGGGTCACAGAGGTTCAAAGACTTTCTGATTGTTTTATCAGCAACAATTCAAAACTCCAGGGGCAAAAATCAGTGTCCTTTGTTTGACGAAACACACAAAGACAACTTCCACTTGTTAGTGAAATTTGAATCAAATTCCACGTACTGATGAAAACATGGCCCTATCTGCGACTCCCCTGCTGGCATTTTATTCAGCACTAGCCTCGATACATTCTTCTGCTTTTCAGGCACACAATAAGCCCCGGAGAGAGAGAGAGTGTGTGTGTGTGTGTGTGTGTATTTGCTTGCACTTCTGTAAACAACTGCATTGCCAATTCATCCCCATCATGCTTTTTCAATTTCCTTTCAGCAAATCAAATATTCACATCCATTTTCTGATATATATTTTTTCACCCACATTTGCTTTCATCCCTGTTTATATTCCTCCCCCTCCCTCTTCTCTTTTGTCCTCCACTGAGACACCTCTCTCTGAGTTTCAGCAGGGTATCCATTCGGCGGAATTATGAAAATGATCTGAGAAACAATATTTAAATGCCATTATGTAACAAAGGAGATTGCAATTCTTGCAGTCGCGGGAGCGGGGCCACAGACTGGAATGAAGTGCGCATGCTGATAACCTTGTGCTGCGTACCGTCGTCTCTAAACCATTCTCTTTGTTTTTGTCTCGGAGGCGAAGCAATCTGCTGGAGTTGACTCGTGCCAATGAGGTCTCCGTGTCCTCTGTCAGAACCAATCAGTGCAAATCTGCTCCCGGCTTGGGCTTCTTTGTCGGATTCTTTGTCCTTTGCTTTATCTTAATGGAAATGGAGCCATACAGTTGTGGGCAAAGTTTTCTCACCTCGGGGGGCACATGATTCTTGGAGAGGGGCAAACCACAAAGCTGCATTTCTCTGTTAGCCTGAGCACAAAGGTGCAAATGTTTAGGACTGTCAGGCGAGAATGTCCCTTGCTTTTTTTTTCCCATCTACATTCTTAACAATGGTGGTTCTTTAAAAAAAGTTTCAAGAAAAAAAAAAAAAATACAGAACCCTGAACACTCAAATAAACCCTATAACTATAGAAGAACCATTTTTGGTGCAGTATAGAACTCTTCAGCACAATTCCATGAATATGAAGAAGGTTCTCACAATGCAAAATACCCTTTAAGAGATCATGGTCCTATAAAGAACCATTTTCTTTACTAAAGAACCATCATTTTTAAACTTAGGCTTACGTTATCTGGTTAAACTGAGCCTGAGGTTGAACCCTTTGGTCAAACGTGATACCGATATTCACAGGGAAGACAAGCATGTCCCTTACATGATGAACACCCACCTGTACAGTCCTACATGTGTTAAACTTAAAGTTAAGGTATGCCACAAATTAACCTTCACTCATGCTGCATTTCTTTCATTCATTCAATTATTGTCTCTAAACGCTTATTCAGTTCAGGGTCGTGGAATCACTGGGCACCTAACACTTTACTGAGAGCCTGAGTTCTACACTGCACCAGTATTTCAAAGAGCAGCTGGCTCAAAGAAGCCCTATAGCGGCAGGTACACACATAAAAATGAGGGTTCGTTTTTTAATGTTTTATGTAAAACCCTGAACACTTGAAGAACTTCTATACAGCAAGTTCTATACAGCACTTTTTAGAAGAGGGTTCTATATGGCAGCAGCAAGAAGGGTTCTTCTACTGTTACGATTTCAAACTTTCTAAAAAGGTGCTGTATAAAACCAAAGTACCCCCATAGAACCATCACTGACAGAGACTAGACTCCTAGAGCCTGAAAATGCATGGGGTATGATTATATTTAATATTTGATCAATTCTGGGACATGTTCTTTATTTTTTATTTTTATATGAATAAAACGACCCTCTAATGTTCAGAATTAAACATTATTTTATGTATTTAATGAAAATAAAATAATAATAATAAAAGAAATCCCTATGATTTGTTTCTAAACTCCTACACTTTCCTTAGTGAGAGTGTGTGGCTTAGTGACCCCTGTCTGAGGTCAGTAGCAGTCAAAGTGTCCCCACAGACCCAGAGCTCGTGGCCTCATAATTAACCTGCTCTATCGGACCACCGCAGCTCATTAGCAAAGATCCAGGAGCCCCCTGGGAGTTCTAATCAAAATCACTCATCACGGCACATCTGTACTGCATTCAGATGAGAGAGGAGATCACACTTCAGCTTAATGATGTGTCAATTCCAATATCCGAACGCTCCGTCCTTCAGCGATAAAGCATCATGGATTGTGAGGGAACAGTAAATTACAGCCCTCCCGTTCTGAATAATAAACATCAGCCACAAATCAGGCGTTGGTTCCGTCGTAAAGTCAGGAGAGGGATATTTTGAACATGGTCTTGTTCTGAGAGTCTGTTGAAGACTACTGGCTTGTTTTAGTTGTTTAAAATGTAGCATTTGAATGAAGGTATAAAGAAAGAAGGAATAAACCATTCATTCATCTTCTGTAAGTGCTACTTCCTGTTCAGAGTCCAACTGAAAACTGCATTAAGATGAAACATCCTGGACAGAGCAGTTTCCAGTCACTCACTCATACACCCAGACAGTCATTTACTCATCCAGGCACTCATTCACACAGTCAGTCACCCAGTCTCACACACACTCACATTTGGACACATTTGGTTTGTTTGGTTTGGGTGTTATTTAGAAAATTCTACATGTACCAGACCAGTAAATGTACCCTAGCGAATATGACCACTACATATTTTATTAAAGCTAAATGCTATTCAGAAAAACAAACTTAAAAAGGCTCATGCTAAAGCTAAAGAGATAAAGGACAGGCTAATGCTAATGACAATGCTGCTGCCAAACAAGTAAAGAACTGACAATTAGAGTCAGGTCTCAACATTTAAAAAGTGAATTGTAACAATAGAGGTGCCACAGAAGAACCACTTTTGACAAAAATTACCCTGAGCAAAAGTCAGATAGAGCCTACACCCAATAGAGATTATACCCAAAGCCAAGTGTTGACCAGAGGGGGATATCAGTGTGATGGAGCTCAGACCAACACCAGAACTCAGCCAGAACTAATCTTTGAACATGATTTATCAATGTTAGTGTGGCTAAGTGCCACCGATTCCTTCCTACATGCACTGAGCACGCTTTATTTCAGATATCAGAAGACACGTTGGGTGAGCAGGTCTGATGGTTAGACAGCAACACCACTCAAGCTTTCTAAGCACAGACAGCTTTGAGATGTTTCTCCTGCATCCTTTTCAATTATTATAATAAATATAGAGTTTGTTTACATAAGCCCATATTACATAATGTGGAAATTAGCATAGTGTTGGGACAGATACTGTGGCTATATATAGGAACCCACAAAAAAAGGCAGTTGAGAAGCAGTGAGAGAACATCTCAATCACTCTCTGAGGAACAGTGACTGAAAGACCTTGTGGTCTCAACCTATTGATCGCAGTGAGACTCAAACCCAATGCAAATCCATGAATCTGAACAGAGACCAAACATCCACAGAGAGATCTACAACAAGATACAACCACAGCCAGTTTACACAGTTTATAGTGTACACATGTACATCTCTGGTCATTGTGTAAAAGTCGTGTTAAAACTCTCACTTTCATTTTAAAATCAGCAACAGTGTGTGTTCTCTTATACGGACTTGAGAAGAACGCTCCAGATTATACAGATCTTTTCACATTGACCTAAATTGATGGTTAAGAAGGTTTTTTTTATTTTTTATTTCCCTTCTCAGTATTCTGGAGATGGTCAATGTCATTATCTGTCTTCGGCACAGTTCCATATGCTAAATGTGTTTTGCATTTCGAAGTAAAATATTTCAGGGTTGCTACAACAACAACAGCATTACTATCCGTAAACTTCAGCCATCTCTCTTCACTAAACTTTAACGCTAGCTCAGAGTTGCAGTTTCCAAGTTTCTTCATTTTTTCAACCGTCAGCATCTTGCCCTTTCATTGTGAGTTTTTTTTTTTTTTTTTTTTTCCACTCTCCAAGCGAGGACAGATTGAGATCTGCACAAATCGACTGTGGCATCTATTTATAAAACTGTCCCGGTGCCGTCTTCCTGTCATCTGCACTGGCATGCTGCGCTCTGTATGGAACCAGCAGCTCGGGTTCTCCTTCCGAGGCAAAGACCCGGCTCCCGACGTCTTAATTAGGCCCCGCAATTCCAGCGCAGGCACATTGTTTACAAACACAATCAGATTGCCGGGTCACAAACTTGGACAATTGGGACGATTGAAGACTTTGAGTTTGGGGGATGGATGGGAACCTTGCCCCCCTCCCAACGCCACACTCCCCCCTCGTCTCAGACGTGAGAATCGCCCGCTGCCGATGAATGACAACGAGCCTTGGGCTTCAGACGGACACAATGGCAGCATTGTGCTGAGCCCCCCTCCCCCACATCTCCCCCTCACTCAGTGATGGGGGGGGGGGGCATGGAGGGGGGCTGCCAATTAGGTCAGCACTGAGAGTGAGCTGCTCCATCACCATTAACAAGCCACACTAGAGAGAAACGTGGTGTGGGGGGGAGGGGGGGGGGGTGGAGCGGACGGACGGAATAAGAACAGTTCTAGACGTACTGTCTGCCAACAGATTTACAGACAAGCTCCATTTTGGCCAAAGATAGTGGATAGTGGCGTTAACTTTGATTACGTAATCAATTCCCATAGGTACCATTTACAAGTAAAGAATAACAGTCTATTCCTTAATGTTTTACCCTTATTACAACTAGTTGCAAGGGCGGCACGGTGGTGCAGCAGGTAGTGTCGCAGTCACACAACTCCAGGGGTCTGTAAGGAGTGTGGTGTGTTCTCCCTGTGACTGTGTGGGTTTCCTCCGGGTGACTGTCTGTGAGGAGTTGGTGTGTTCTCCCCGTGTCTGCGTGGGTTTCCTCCGGGTGCTCTGGTTTCCTCCCACAGTCCAAAAGCACACATTGGTAGGTGAATTGGTGACTCAAAAGTATCCGTAGGTGTGAGTGTGTGAGTGAATGTGTCTGTGTTGCCCTGTGAAGGACTGACGCCCCCTCCAGGGTGTGTTCCCGCCTTGCGCCCAATGATTCCAGGTAGGCTCTGGACCCACTGCGACCCTGAACTGGATAAGGGTTACAGATAGTGAATGAATGAATGAACAACTAGTTGTATTCCTATGTAACAATATGTAATACAGAGAACTTGATTACTCTTCGATTACTCTGTCAAATTCAGCTGAAAAATATTTCTCATCGGAGTAATGATCGAACATCATCAACGTTACTGATGTTCACTGTATCAAGAATTAAACTATTTAACAATTAGCTTTTAAAATACACAAGACTTCCTATAAAAGCTCAATAGCCAGTATGTGTTGTTAATGCATGTGATAACAGAATATTAAGCTTGTAATGAGTAACAAGATTGAACAATGCTTAACTTTATTCTCATTTTGTATTTATTCCATTATTATAAAGGGTTTTTTTCTTTTTAGGTAATTTTACTCATTGTGATTTTATAATCATGCACTCAGTGGAATTATTCAAGTCCTCTCAACTCCACGCTGCAAGTCCATCTGTTGAAATGAACTATTCATTATTTACAAAAAGTACATGCGGTTCTATTCCTCCTCTCCCACACTGAACATCACTGCAGTGGAGCTGCTATGGATTACTAATGCTGGTGGATCAATAAAGTTTAGCTTAATTCAGCTTAACTCTTAAAGGAACTCAAAAATGTGCTAGGGTTAGGGTAAGGTTATTATTTTTGTTCTGAAATGTTGATCATGTTAAATCAGGTCCATCAAACTTTATAATTCTTTGCATTTAGTGTAATCTGTAATTTATTTACATATAGAACCCCACCCCCATCACGTCTCACTGCAGTACAAACAGTACAGGAGAAACAGTCAAGTTTGCCATACTTTAGAGAGGATCTACTGCCATTTGCAATAAACTAAGTTAATGTTTGTAGAAATATTTATGGTAACAGGAAAGCACATGAAAATTTACTAAAATGTTTTGAGCAAAAAGTTAATAAGCAGCCGCTCAAAAATGACTTTAGCCACAAGTAAACATTTGATTGTTTAGGTGATTTTTTGATAGTTGATTCTCTAAGGTGGTTAATAGGTAATGGCTATGGTACGATTTGATGACAAATAAATCTTCTACAATGTGGTACCTTTTTCAAACCCACTGTCCTAATAAACCATCCATCCATTTTTTGTCTGTAACCCTTATCCACACAAGGCGGGAACACACCCTGGAGGGGGCGCCATTCCTTCACAGGGCGACATACACACACACCTATGGACATTTGAGTCACCAATCCACCTACCAACGTGTGTTTTTGGAGCGTGGGAGGAAACCGGAGCACCCGGAGCCTACTACAACATACATCTCCAAAATAGGGAAAAAAAAAAAAAAAACTCCCGACACGTAGGCTGCTATAATGCATGCTCTTGACATGTAGGCTGCAGCATACTGAGATATCTTAATTTGGTCGAATTGGCAATCCCATGATGCAATGCAAGAACAACTCCCTTCTATTTTTCACTTCTCCCAGAGCTAAAATAATTTAAATTGTGAAAGAAACAGGAAGATTAGAATCCACCGCACGGAAAGTGATGGTGACGCTAGCCGCTGAGGTAAAAATATATAAGACAAATGAAAAACGAAACACCGGTTGTGTGCAGTGGGTGGGAACATGTGATGACACAATCACTCACTAACTACAGCGTCTCAATAATCGGCCTCATGAGGACAGACTACCTTCAGAATGTTGCAGAATTGAACAGCTGTCTGCACAGTCAGTGCCTACCTAGGCAGCTCACTAGGGTTTGGGACAGATCTAAAATGTTATTTTACCATTTATTATTGTTTATTACTCTCATAAATACTGTTAATGTGACCCTATTGTATTCACTATATGCACAAGCATTAGCTGACATTTATACAGTTGGTGATAACTGCCATTTTTGTATTACAACACCCTGCAGCCCGAGCATCTACACTCTCCACAGAAAAGCATTAAAAACAATACGTTCTGGAGCTTCACTTTGTCCAATGCCCCCTTTTGGTTAGAGGGAAATAAAGCCACTCTGGACTGGAGCATTGTGTCCTCTGGATTGAAGTTTGCGCTTGTGGCTGAGTACAATCAAATCCCCAGGGCAATGTTGGAGGCTGTAGACCAAAGTGTGTTCAGAAGAGTTTGTTGCTGCAGTAAAAGAGGACAATGCTACATTAGTTATCCATCAGTGCTACACTGAGTCACATGGTGAGGGAGGTTATGAACGTTCTAGATGCTGTGCAAATTTGTTTAAACAAATAGTCTGTGTTCACAGATGGAACAGAACTTGTGCGCAAAGTTTTTCCATAATGCATATGAACTGCATTCTCATTAGCATCATTTACTGCTCTAAGGAGATCATTAAGTATGGTATTCAGCTTTACCGCATATAGGTCCCTTTTTCATTAGGAGCATTAACAGCTTCATGAAGAAAATGTGTCCATACGCTTTCTCTGAAACCATGGATACGACTGGAGAGTGTACACTGTGCTGCAGGAAATGACTCTGCTGCTCTGTGAAGGCTTAGAATGCTGGAACATTGCTGTGAGGATTTGATCACATTCAACCAAAAGAATCTGATGCCAAGTAGTTGTTGAAATGTGTTGCACTTAAAGGAACGCCACAATATTTTACAGCTTCAAAATCATTGTTATGCTCCACTGACCTGTATTAGGGTGAACAGAGCCTCTGTCATTGCTACTCTGGCCTCAGCACTGCAGGAACTGCATTATGTAACTTCTGAAGGAGGGTAGAAAAGCACCACCACCCCCCTCCCCTCCCCATTGATTTCAGTACAGTGCTGTAAACATGAATTTCTAGTGGGAGCCGCAGACGCAAAAAAAAAAAAAACAAACAAAAAAAAAATCTTACCTAGTGTTCCTTTAACTCTTATTTCTAGGGGAGAACACACAGGTGTTGTTTGGGTTTAAAGGGGACATCTACAATTAATTAATTCATACGTTCATTCATTCATTCACTCACACAACTTTAACTTGATGAGAGTTGCAGTGGGTCCAGAGCCCAGCTGTAATAAGTATCATGCAACGCAACGGTACACACTCAACATGACACCAGTCCATCACAGAGCATCACACACTCACCCAGTCACTCCCACGCTCACACCTGTAGACAGTTTGACACACATTCACCCACTCACGCACTCTGCCTACCAGTGAGTGTGTGTTTATGATTTGGAACAGCCTACATTTCCCATGATGCTCTTTGCACGTTGCCACATGTTTGGCTTCGAAACACAGAGACATTACTAGAAGTCATTTGACCTTTCCCTGTTGGGTCTCTACACACCAGCTCTGTTTATCATCGAATAAAAACGAACAATAATCGACACAAACAGTGACATAATGCACTGACCTTAATCACTGACTCTGGATCTGCTTTCTGTCCCCTGTCCCCTATTCTAATTAATCGCAGCCCAGAAAAGAGAGAGAGACACAGAGAGACAGAGAAATCAGCGCTTAAATAACTGGCAGCTGCTCGGCAAAGAAAATTAGATTAATTTTCTGCTGAGAGCAATCAGGGTGATTAGAGCTGATTAATCCTGGAGAACGCTTTCTTGAGGAAGCCTTGTTCCTTGTGGGCTTTTAATTTGTAAAATATCAGGTGCCATGCTGCTGTTTACGCCTTTGAACCGACTTTGTTTCAGTCATGAATCGCCAGTTTAAAATAAAATAAAAAAAAACTCTTCAGAAGCCAGTGCAGACTGCTAATGGTCTGTTGGCTAATTCCAAAGGTGGGATTGGTTTCATGACCTTATTACTGCTTTATTAAAAACATAAAAAAACATTTAAATCCTTTTCAGAATCAAATTAACCCAAGTGGCCTGATGATGGTTGTTATATGGTGAGTCTAGTCTAATTCGGTACAAAATTAATAATCTATACAACAATCGATGAGCTGCAGTCAACAAATCACTAACTACTTTTGATCTCGTTGGAATTGACATTGATTGAGGAACAGTAAAATGGACACCTGAAACAATCAATTAATACGTTATTGCAACTGGGCACAGACTTTCATGTGTAGATTGAATGGCCTTCTTTGTTCTGCACTCGGTTCCCATTTCATGTAGTTCATTTGTGGCTCTGCATTCTTCGTTAACCCCCTTTCATCCTGCACTTTAAATGCTCAGGACCCCCACAGAGCAGGTGTGATGTGGTGGTGGATCATTCTCAGCGCTGCAGTGACACTGACGTGGTGGTGGTGTGTTAGTGTGTGTTGTGCTGGTGTAGAGTGGATCAGACACAGCAGTGCTGCTGGAGTTTTTAAACCCCTCAGTGTCTGGACAGAGAACAGTCCACCGACCAAAAACATCCAGCCGACAGCGTCCTGTGTCACTGATGAAGGACTAGAGGACGAGCGACACACACTGTGCAGTGACAGATGAGCTACTGTCTCTGACTCTACATCTACAAGGTGGACCAACGAGGGAGGGGTGTCTCACAGAATGGACAGAGAGTGGACGCAGGGTTTAAAAACTCCAGCAGCACTGCTGTGTCTGATCCACATTGTGTTTGTAGTAAAAATGCTAATATTGTCCAAATAGCTATAGCGATTGTTCAAACATTATTTAATAACATCAAGAATAAATTTAAATTATGGGTAAATCCCACTTTTACCATATAATATCCATGTGGTTACTCCCTTCTTACAGTAACAGCAAAGTGCTACAGGAGATTGTGTAAAACCACAGTGGTATGTGGTGAGTTCAGGTTCAGTGTGGTGCACTTCAGCTTCTTCCCCATCAGCAAGTGTCCAGTTAGCAGTAAACAGTGCAGTTCTGGACAGAATGACAGGTGCAGTATCCAAGGTGCTTTCCAGTCTATGGTGTGATAAGCATGTTAATAGAAACTCAACTGTTGTGTGGCTCAGTAAAAAGAAGAAGGAAGACTTTCCGTATCTGAGATTAAACAACAGTGAACTCTAGCCCAATGTAGAAAAGGAAATGGTTATAAAAAGCTCTGTAAATGACAGTAACAAACACAACTGGGAGGAAAAAGCTTATTCACATCAAGGGCGGCACGTTGTTGCAGCAGGTAGGTGTCGCAGTCACACAGCTCCAGGGACCTGGAGGTTGTGGGTTCGATTCCCGCTCCAGGTGACTGTCTGTGAGGAGTGTGGTGTGTTCTCTCTGTGTCTGCGTGGGTTTCCTCCGGGTGACTGTCTGTGAGGAGTGTGGTGTGTTCTCTCTGTGTCTGTCTGGGTTTCCTCCGGGTGACTGTGAGGAGTGTGGTGTGTTCTCCCTGTGTCCGCGTGGGTTTCCTCCGGGTGACTGTCTGTGAGGAGTGTGGTGTGTTCTCCCTGTGTCCGCGTGGGTTTCCTCCAGGTGACTGTCTGTGAGGAGTGTGGTGTGTTCTCTCTCTGTCTGCGTGGGTTTCCTCCAGGTGACTGTCTGTGAGGAGTGTGGTGTGTTCTCCCTGTGTCCGCGTGGGTTTCATCCGGGTGCTCCGGTTTCCTCCCACAGTCCAAAAACACACGTTGGTAGGTGGATTGGTGTGTCCATAGGTGTGAGTGAATGTGTGTGTCTGTGTTGCCCTGTGATGGACTGGCACCCCCTCCAGGGTGTATTCCTGCCTTGCGCCCAGTGATTCCAGGTAGGCTCTGGACCCACCGCGACCCTGAATTGGATAAGCGGTTACAGATAATGAATGAATGAAATGAAAAGTCACATCATCCTTCAGGACCGGTTGGTTTGAAGAGTGGGATCCAGATCAAGACTCTTCCCAAAGCTCTAACGTGTAAAACATAACACTGATGGATACAGCAGTGGAAACAGGGAAATTAAAGCTTTCAGCAGGGTTTATAAATCCACACAGAAGATAATTTACAGACCCCAGCAGAGTATGACCCTAAAACATGGATATTTTGGTATCAACATATCTGTTTATTCATATATTTACTCATCAATTACAATATGACTTAAGTATTTATAAACTTACCCATCTTCTGACAAACAAAAGGCTTGTTTATTAATATTTACATTTTATTTTCTTATTATATATATTATATAAATATTAAAAATACATCCTTATATAAACATTTATATATTTCTCTTAGAACTGTGTTATAACTCATGAATAGCCTGCGTCATAAGAGTCTAACTACAGCTGACGTAATCACAGTTATAGGTGAAATACGGAGATATATTTTCTCTTACCTTCAGAGTCTAAACCCTGACGAGAACTTCAGAGCCCTGACAGAAGTGGTGTTTACACAGGTGTACAGTCTCAGCAACCGAGCTGAGCCTAATTACTTTGTGAAGTTGTTCTTCTGCCGCTGGCAGTGAACTTTGTGACTTTCTGCCGTTTGTGGTTGGAACACCTCGGATATCTCTGCTTTAGCATCTGCTTGAACGTTTAAGTTCTATTATGCCTGAGACACTCCGCAGATTAAAAAAAAAAAACAGCTCCCATTTCCCAACTTAATTGCAGCAAATGTGGACCGAAGGGAGTCAAGGAGAGCGCAAGGAGAGAGAGGAAGAGAAAAACAGGGTGAATACTAAACAAGAGCTGCATAGGTTTTTGAAGAGGAGTCTGATTCTCAGTGGGATGTGGGATGGTGGGGGGGTTACAGGGGAAAGATGTGTTGGGTTGGGGGTATTTTGTTGAGGGAGGAGGGGTTGGGTTGGTGGGTAAAGTTCTTTTGAGGGTTGGAGTGGGGGTTTTATTGGGCTGGGATTTTGTGTGTTTGTCGTGTTGAGGCCAATGTTGATGTACTGGGCTAGAGTAGAGTCTTCTGTTGAGGTGGGGTCCGGGATGTCATACAGAGTTGGAGGTGAGGTGTTCTGTTGGGGTCTGGTGTCATGTAGTGTTTTGTTGCATTGGGTTTTTTGGGGGGGTTTAATGGTGCAGGGTGATTTGTTGGACTTGGGTCTGGTGTTTCAAAGTACTTTTGAGAGCAAGGTGTTTCATTTGGTTGGGGTTTGGCGTGTTGTGATTGGGTGGATGGGGTGTTTTGTTGGGTTGGGTTGTGGTGGTGGTGTTTTATTTGGGGTCTGGTTGTTTTGTTGTGTTTCTGAGGATGGGATGTTAACCCTCCCCTGACCTTCAAAAAAAAAACACAATCCTACAAACAAACAATCTGCTCACAGCCTGAAAAACCCTGGATAAAGTCGTGCTAAACCACTAAAACATAAAAAATCAAAGCTACAAAACCACCCATTTCTAATCTCTCATGGTTGTGATGTCACAACCCAGCTGACAAAAGCCCAAACGGCACTTCCAATGAGTCCAAACTGTTTGATGAAGTATTAGTCTGAATGCATGGGAACAAAGGAAGCTTTCTTTACTGATCAATAACGAAGGGAAACTCTCAAGTCGTGCATGGGTCAGTGCTAGCCAAGGCAGAGAGTTAACAACATAACCGGTTTGTGTTCTCCTACAAGCGTGTTGAGGTGTCTAGATAGAACTTCACTTCAGATGATGCAGATCTAGCCCAATGCTGCTCTAGCCTACATTCGACATTGCGTTTGTCGACTTTAAGACTGCCCTCTTTGATTTTTACACCAATTTTTATCATAGCATCATCTACCACACACTCTCTGGAATCTACTCAGTGCAGTGTCCAACCAACGCCAGCCCAGATCCAGAAGAAATGTGACCCCTTGCTTGTTATTCAGGTCATATGGGCCACTGGCCATAAACCATAATGATGTGGACGGCCGGCCCAATGTGTGTCACTGTGGCTCGGAGTCAAAGCTCTGACGGCCATGGAAGAGAGATTTGTACTCATGTATTCAGCCGTATTGATTGTGTTAATACTATAGCTGGATGGAGTGGGATATTGATATCCCCTGAGGAGAGGAGGCTAGAACGGGGGGATGCTGGGAAAATTAAAGCAGAAATTTTCAAGCACAAAGACTGACTATTGAGCTATAGTCATCTGAGCCTGGCAAAGCTATGGGTCAGTGGTCAGTGTGTGTACTGTATTTTTCTCCAGGATCATGGTTCAACATAACACAAAACAACTCTACAGAAAAATACATACAGTGCAAAAGTGGAAATACAGCCGCAGAAAACTACAATAAATACAAAATAGGCACAATATGGTACGTTTCCACTGGAGAAGAGTCCATCTGGACTCTAAAGGTTCCTGGTCTTTTCCACTACCTCAGCACCTTAGCTTGGCAGTATCGTGTGTTTTAGGTTGTCATAACCAAGAGGTAGAACTGTCAATGAACCTATAAAATAAAGGCAGCATAAATATAAGTGAGATAATTGTTGTCAAGTGCCTTGTTCCAGCTGAACCAAAGGTTTCCAGTCTTTCCTCTGAAAATGTGAACGAGAAAAGACCCTAAAATTTCACGTTCCTGTGGGTTCCTCTCACATTTGCAGGTTCTCACCTGGGGTCGACCTGACCTCTCCGCAGGTGTGCTATTAGCACGTTAGCCGCAGGTGTTGGAAAAGTCAGCTGGGAAAGTCAGACGGTGTTAAACTACACAGTAGACGAGAGGACATATAAAGTAGGAAAGCAAGAGGAGTGAAGTTTGTCAAGAAAACAAACGGCAGTTTCCTTCATCATATGATCAACTGACGTCTAGCATTTCTCTGAAAATGAAGGTTTTTCAGTGGTGTGTCCACATTTGCTGCGATACCAGCTCCTACCTACTCCTCTGGGAAGGCTTTATTCTAGATGCTGGAACATGCCTGTGAGGATTTGATGGCATTCAGCCACAATGTGGTATGACTGGATGAGGTTGGTTTCCAAGGGAAACATCTTCTCGATGAAACAGGCTCTAGTAATTTATTCTTTCAATTTCTATAGATATTGGTAGGGACAAAAACTAACAAACAAATAAACAACTTTGAGTGTTGATAATAGAATGCTGGAGTTCATCTCAGTCAGCCATAAGATTAAAACTTCGTGTGGGTGAAATACATAACATGGCTTGTTGTTTATATCTCTTTAAAATGACTCTCGTCCCTCAATGCAGTGGCTACTGCCAATCAAAAGTGTTCCAAGGAACATCGAGCAGTGAAGGCAGCAGGGCTCACTGATGCACACAGGGAAGAGTGTGTCCTTTATAGTGTCTGTGAGGGGGAATTATTCTTCCCATGTCCATATGTCTTTGTCTAAGACCTGGACCAACATCAGCCTCCACCAGACGAACCTTTCAGTTCATAAATCAGGCCTGGTTTCATAACCTTTTCATATCTCTTCATGGTGAATAACAGGAAGTCCAGCTGATAAATCAGTGACTGTGGAGAAATCTCTAGTCTTCGTCTTTTTATTAACTTTTATTCAGTGAGAGGTACAGTTTAATTATAACATTTCATGTAGGCGAAGGCTTTGGCAGAAACACATCGATCACCATGCGGCTGTTCGTCCACCCCGCGCCCACTGCGGATCAGGGCTGAGGATTTACATTAACCCTAAGCGTGTTTATAGTCCAGGTCTGACAAGTGGAGACCAAGGTCCTGCGCCAATTTGGTGCAAGGATCCAGAATCAGCTGCTCTCTCTCTCTCTCGCCCTCTCTCTCTCTCTCTGGGAGTTTCTTTCGTTCAACATTAGTCTCTCTCCATCTCTCACTCCATCCCTCATTCTGTCTCTATCTCTCTCATCATGCCTCTTTCTTTCCTTCTTTCTTACACGTTTCTTAGCTCTTTTTTTATTCTTTGTTGGTTGTGTGTGTGTGTAAAAGAATACACATCTCCATAGTTCCTCCACTCGGTCAGAAGAAAACTGTGGATGGAAAGAGGCAGTTAGCATTGGCCAGCAGTTAAAGGAGATCAGAGATGCTATTGGCTTTCTGTCATTCTCTCTCTCTCTCTCTCTCATTTTTCTAAAGTTGAGGGAGTTAAACTCTTCACAAGTTCCTTCTGCAACCTGCTGCAAACTCTTATTTTATCCTTTTGTTTTTATTTCCCTCAAACTTCTGCTACTTTTCATTCCATCCAATCATACATTCATCTCTCTCTCTCTCTCTCTCTCTCTCTCTCTCTCTCTCTCTCTCTCTCTCTCTCTCTCTCTCTCTCTCTCTCTCTCTCTCTCTCTCTCTCTCTCTCTCTCTCTCTCTCTCTCTCTCTCTGCCAGAGTGGGCTCTCAGAGCTGAAATCTCAGTCTGGGCTTGGAGGTTTGGGGTGGGGTGGTGTAGAGGGGCTTCCTTTTTATCTCTGAGAAGCAGATGTCCCCCCCCCCTCATCCCGTCCCGCTCCAGGACTCTTTCGGATGGGATGGAGGACTATGGGGGAGAGTGCAGGGGTGAGGGTCCAAAAACAATTTCTCCTTGTTCCCTGCCTCTCTCAGTCCAGGAGCTTATCCTTAGGTTCTGTATTAGTTCTAATATAACTTCAGCTGAGACTGTCTGCCTTATATAGGCCTTAAACTATGAACTGGAACATTGCTGTGCCTGTGTGACTGAATTAAACCCCTTTGAGACATGCACAATAAACCAGAACTATTCCAGACAGACCTGCTGGAGCTGTATGTTTGAACACAAATGTCCATAAAAACAGTATCAGACATAACCCGGATTTATCCCCCTGGTAAAAAAAAAGTAGTAGTCCATAATATTAATAATAATAATAATAATAATAGAGTGGCCACTGTGTGAACAGAGCCTGGAATATACCGGAGCAGCACACGCTGCCCTCTGCCTGAACATTTCAGATACACAGCACAGGACATCTCTGGCTGTGTTCTACTTTCCATAATTTGAAGTGTACAAAAATATTAAAAGGTAGAGAATATGGATAAACTAGCAATTATGTAAAAGCAAAGTGTTGTGAGAATTCAATGAGATACATTGGCATAGTTTTTAAAATCAGTAAATCTGGGGAAAGTGTCTCTGCCTGGTATGCTAGGCTCTCTCTCTCTCTCTCTCTCTCTCTCTTCTGTGAGAATTAAGATGGTGAATAAACACCTACAGACAATTTACACTTCAGACACCAGCAAGATACAGTTGTTTTACTTTCCTCTAACACACTAATCTACTTTATAAAAATGCAGTGATCACAAAATATCATCTTAATATATTTCAATATTTACTGTATTAGAATTGCACATACAAGATTAGGAGGCATTCGTTTTAAGTCTATGGGGAAAAACGAGAGACACAGAGAGAGAGAGAGAGAGAGAGAGAGAGAGAGAGAGAGAGATATGAAGAAACATACTGATGTGAAGATGAAGAAACCACAATTGCAGAAAAAAAAAAAAAAAAAAAACTGCCTGCTTCTTGACTTTCATTTATCCAGCAACAGCTGGTGCTTGGAAATCCACCTCTGTCTTCTGTCGTCTATTCGCCAACAATCCCTCATTCTTTCTGTCGTGTGTGTGGGATTACAGATTGTGTGCTTGTTTATGCATTTATGTGTGTGTAAATGTGTGTGTAAAACACAGCTAATCATAGCCCTGCAGCTCATAGTCCCGGCTGATAAAAACAATATGATAAAATCACCTCCACCTACACCATTTACGGCCAAATAAAGCACATTAAGTACTGGGCCGAGTGGGTAGTTAAAGCTGTGGTTGACTCTCCACCATGTTCTGGCCAGGCTCTCGTAATTCAAGACCTTTATACACACTTGTCCTAGCCGGACCACCACTTTACTGTTGGTTTTCTGTATTTCCAGCCCATCGTAACCCCTGGATATTCCTTTCTGAACTATGTTCTTGTTGTTCTTGAACTGTTTGATCCCTACATCACTCCACTTTGTTGAGTTCCCAGAGTGTTCTTGGCCTGCACAAACAATGCAAGATCTTTCAATTTGCAGAGAACCTTCCTCAGATCCAAACCCAGCCCACACCTTGCAGACTCATCCTTTTTTGCTTCATTCCAGGCTTTTCCAAAACTTCAAGCCTTCAAGGGCCTTAGGGTCTCTCAAGGGTCTCTATTACTGCTCTCCTGCTAGAATTCCATCTACCTTTACTAGGACGTGTGCAATCAAGTCACAAGACTAGGACCAGAGCGCCATCAGCAGGTGCCTTGCACTACAAGTCAGAATTCAAGACATATATATATATATATATATATATATATATATATATATAATAAACTTTGGGCAAAGAAACTTTAGCAAGAGATACATTTTCAATTATTTAAAAAGTTCTTCAAACTCACACATCTCTTAAACAAGCATGGTTCTTTTTGGAACCAAAAGTGGTTCTTCTTTAGCATCACTCAAAGAACCCTTTGTAGCACTTTTATTATCAAGAGTGTGGAGTTTGGGGTAGTGTTACAGTCTCAGAGAAAAATGGTGTTTTACAGGTGCATAGGTTAGTTTAAGGGTTGGATTTAGGTTGATGCCTGCTCTTACAGTTATGGTTAGGGTTAGGTTTAGTGTGATTACTGGTATTAGGGTTAGGTTTAGTGTGATTACTGGTATTAGAGTTAGGGTTAGGGCTAGACTCTGGTTTGGATTCAGAGGTGTTGTAATGTTGTGCTCACTCCAGACTACCTTTTTGATATGCTTTCAGTTTCTGAACCAGGAAGAGCTCTTAGATCCTACAGTACCTCTTTTTTAGCTGGTCCTCAAAAGCAGGACAAAAGCTAGGTGATACACTTTTGGTGATGCTTTTGGCTGCTACACGCCGAAACATCCTTGCTGTAGAAGAGAGAGGACCTAAAAATTTTGACATTTTTCAATGCAAAAAAAAAAATAAAAAATACTACTTGTTTAGTCTGGCTAGGCAGTTCCATTTATTATTATTTTTAAAACATTTTATTATTTACATTGTTTATTTATTATTTACATTACTTTGATATTTTGAGTATTAACATTTTTCTAGCATAATTTTAATTTTTCATCATTCATTAAATTTTTTACAAATGTAAAATTTATTGACATTTTTGACTACACATTTTATCTGATTTATTGTAATTTGGTTCATTAACTGGATAAAGTTACAGACGATGAATGAATGACTTATTTTAATGTCTTTTCAATCACCCATAAAGCACTTGGAATCTCATTTAATTTTTTTTTTACCAGGCCCATCCCAATGTGGTAGACCCACTCTATGAAGTATAAACTACTTAAACGAGAGACTTAAATTCAATATGACTGGCACTTTACAGAAACTACTTTCATAAACACTGCTCACTGTTTTCTCGTGGTAAAAGGGACTTATCTCTCATTGTGGTTGCTCCTTCTCTTTCTCCTTTCTGAGTTTAGCAAGTGAATAACAGTTCACTTACTTCACCACCAACAGTTTGTTTGTTGCTTTTGAAGCATTTAATCCCCTCTCTCGGAGATGGGGAGTGGCGTTCCGCTTCCCAGAGCTCTCCGGGACGCTGCTGGGATTTTATTTATTTATTTTTTATTCACTTTTTTTTTCTCAGCTTCAGAGCTCAGGTTCATCCGAGACATGGCATTTCTACCACACTCCTTCTCCTCAGCCTTAATTGCAGGTTTATATTTGGCAGCCATGGACTGTGGGAGAGCTCTGTAGCTCCAGCTCAGACCCCGCCCACTCCTGGCAGGCACTGCTTTCTTTGCTTCACGACTGCATTTGTCTGTCTTTTTTTTTTTTTTTTTTTTTTTCTTTTCCCCACTCATACTTTCTCCTGTGCATCTGCTTGAGACGGAGACATAAAGAAAGAAAACCTTACCCCCATTTCCCCAGCCTTCTACCTTCCACAGTTCTACCTCTCAGCTTGGGGAGGTTTTGCACAAGAACAAGACAAGAAAAACAGTAGAGAGAGGAATGCAAAAACATTTTCATGGCTTTATAAAACTGTTATCACAATGCTGTCAGTGTCCAGCTTCAGTCTAGAGGCTCTGTGGTGGGCCACGGAGGTGGAAAAAGTAGTCAACATACTTTCCTTGAGTAAAAACATAGTTATATTGGGTAAAATAATGGCTTAAGGAGAGGGAAAATACTTTCCGAAGAAGAAGAAGAAGACATAGTAGTAGACATATGGAATAACTTCAAGAACCAAAGTGGAACCTCTTAGAACATCCACCACCTAGCAGCAGAGGACCTGAAGTATGTATGACTATATTATATTTGCTGGACTTTGCTGGTTGAGACAAAATGCCATAATTAGAAGGTCAGAAATGTGATACCCCAGTAAGAGCCCTTGGGCTAGACTCCTAATACATGCCATACATTTTCCTATCATCGTCAAATTTAACTGAGTAATGTAACATTTACTACCCATCTCTGGGGAACTAGATTTTCTCCAGAATTGCAGAGGATGAAACTATGTTGTAAAATAAATGAAATGTACGATGTCACATCATTACCAGACATGATGACATCCGGAGTAAGCTATACACAGAGGCAGGAAGCAACGCATAAACAAAAGAGAGGCCTATATTTAAAGAATTAAAATTATTTTTGCAAAAGTCATATCCTTTCCTACTAAAGTTGGTGAATTAGTTGTGGATCACAAGCACAAAATCTCTGGATGACAGCAATGCTGGGGTACAGCAAAAAGACGAGCAAAGCTGAATGCATCTAACCAATCAGAAGACAACGTTTGAGTGACAAGTGCACAGTGCATCGAGTGAAGCAGCCTTTCCGTGTTCAAGATGCAATTTAAAACAGAATGACACCTCAGGGGAAGGGGGGGTGGGGCATGCGTTCACAACCTCTGCCACTCCAGACCAGCGTAAATGCACTGTGAGAGCTCCTCATTTTCACCACTGTATTTGAAATCCTTTGCTAAAACTGGCCTCACAATTCAGGAGTTTGTTTCTAAACTTCAGGACTTTTGATGCTGTATGATGACTAAAACCAAAAGGTTCAGCATTAAATATAAGGCCATGAATGTAATTTTATTAACCAGTGTATCTCTTAATTTATGTAAATACCTCACTTCATCTATATCCACAATTCATCTATATTTATTTCTTAGCTGTTTGGGCTAAAAATAAAGGTAAAAAAAGTGAATTTAACCAACCCTTCTTTTCTGATTGGGGTCAAAGTGACACTTTATACGAGTGCTTCATTAGCAGTACGTCTGGACGAGTGAACAAATTCCTTTTGAGTACCGATTCAAGGTTATTCTCTCTACAGGTCAGAGCATGAGGTTATTTCAGTGTATTAGTATCACATGCTGTGCTTGATAGTGAGAGAATGAGGACTGAACAGGTATATTGTGTTTAAAACTGTTTCAGAAGAGACAGCAAGTAATAAGACACAATTACTAGGTCCTATTACTTACTCTCAGCCCTTGTATCCTACCTTCCATTAGGGAAGATGCAGTTTCACTACATGTGTACTGTAAATGACATACCGGGAAACAAATTGTGCATTACCATGAGCCCCCCGGAGGATCTGGGCCCTCGTCACAGTTAGTGAGCTCTTCCTCCAGCAGCTGGTGAGAGGAGGGTGTTGTCAGATTTGGTGAAATTTACAAGTGTGTTTGTGCCGTGTACACATCAGCCCTCGTATAGTTTGCTTGTTTGTCAGCCACGCGTATGAAACACTTGCACGTCCATGAGCAGACTCAGGGCTCTGCCATCTGTCACCGGCTTACTCACGCTGTACGACGTGAAGAAGAACAAATTTCGCCTCTACGCACTTTCAGCAAACAGAGACGAACAAGACTAAAGAGTGTGACTGTCTGTACGGGACTAGCACCCGGTTCCACACCCATTTCAGCCTTAGAACTGACTTAGTGCTTTAAAGAAAACCTACATCTAGGTCATGCTAGAAACAATTCAACATATAACTTCATTTCAAAGGCCAAAGTTGTGTGCCAGTAGATCCAGGGCAGTTCAAAGTCTCAGGGCTGATCTCAAGTGCTCACTCTGGGCTGAGAGTCCAAGTTGAGCTTTGAGTCTTTGGCAAGTGGGTCTGGGTCAGGTCTTGAGTCTTTAACATGAACTTGAGTCCAGTGTTGGGACCCTAACATGAGTCCTAGGCTCAAAGAGTAAGAGTTGAGCTCTGAGACTTTATTGAGAGTCTGAACCAAGCTTAGATCCTCGGAGGTGAGTGTTAGTCAAGACTGATCAGTGGGTCTGGAGTGTACTGGGAATCACTGGTTTGGGTTCTTCGAGCGATGACATAGAAGAACCACTGTTTAAGAGTTAAGAATATATCCTGTACAGAGCTTTACTTCAGATAACCCCAGATAATACTGGACTGGGTAGAGTTTTAGGCACCTGAGAAAACAACTTTGTACATCACACTTGCTCACAACAAATCTACTATATTTTTAAAAAATCCCTTTACTTTTACTGCATTTGTCGTTATATTTATTCTAATAATAGTACATACACACCATATTTATTGACAAATCATTCAAATAAATAAAATAAAATCATAGGTACTTTCACACAGTAATGTATTTACCTGACAGGGAAGGCACTATCCAGAGTGTGTATTTTCTATTGATCTTTTTGAAGCAATGTAACGCATTGATGGTAGTGTAATAAAGGTGGATTAGTCCGTTGTGGGTTTTCTACATCTGTTTGCTAATTATAAATATCTATGTACATGTCTTGGCAAGGCTGCTGACGTTTGGAAAATGCTTTGCTGTAGTTTCAAGGGCCTGAATGCAAGACATTCTTGAACAAAGTTTTCACCGCTAAAACATTTTCCATTCTGTATTGGCTATTTTTTTTACTCTAAAAGACTGTGGTTTTCTGAGGCCTTGAAGAAAGGCTGTTCAAGATTTCAGCTATTCTTCAGGTACAAGGGGTTGGCAGCTATTTTCCTCAAAAGCTGTCATTGGATACTTCCCTACTACTACCAAAGCTGATCTTTGTCCCAAGACCTATTTTACTTCACTTGAGGTTTTAAACAGCATATAATAAACATCCAAGGTGTAGGAGTGTGGACGAAGAAGGGTGGAATCTGATTCAAGGCCGAGTGCAAACAGAAAAGCCGCCTGCAGTACCCATGTAAATTCAACACTTTTACTTTCCAGATGACTTCCAGAAGTCTTGTTATGTTTATAATTCAACTGGTGGTGAGGGAACTGTAACTGGAAGGTTGCTGATTCGATCCCCAGAGCCAGAAGGTCATGACTGAAGTGCCCTTGAGCAAGGCACCCAACCCCCAACTGATCTGGGCACTGCTCACTGCCCCCTAGTGTTGACTACTATCAGCGTGAATGTGTGTTTCACTGCACGGTTTGGATGAAAGACAGAGAACAAATTCCTCTGTGTGCAAGCACTGCGGCTAATAAAGTGATCCTAATTCTAAAATAGACAGAAACTTAAAGGTCATATGTTAGCCTTTCTCTCCCAATTTCAATCTTTTTTTTTTTTTTTTGCATTCTGTGCTTGTGAGGTTGAGCTCTGGACTTCTAGCAATGAGTGGAGGTATTCTCAGGCATACCAGAAAAGGTGGTCTCTGTCTTTTACACAGCACTGTAAGAATATAATTAAATAAACACTAACAAGACAGGCACATGGAGGATGTGCCTCGGTCAAGACTAGGCTCAGTGCCTTAAACCTACAGCTGTCTTGTTCTGAAGCTGACGGTTTATAGAGAGTTCTTTCCTTCTCCCAAGTTAGAAGTAATTTCTGAGTGGAAAAGTGTGTCTGGAAATAGACACTGGCTTATGTGTGTGTTCACACAAACCTTTTGTGTTGTCGCTCTGGAGCATGGCCTTGGCATTAATGGTGAGATTTGCATAAGAATAAAAAAAAAGGCAATAGCGCTGTTCTAAGTGAAATGTTAAGAATAATTCTATTTCCCTTCTCCTCCAAGAAGAGGTTGCCCTCTATCCAGAGAGAGAGAGCGCGAGAGAGAGAGAGAGAGAGAGAGAGAGAGAGAGAGAGAGAGAGAGAGAGAGAGAGAGAGAGAGAGAAAATGAAGCAAAAATGAATGGGAAAATGTGCTCTTTAATGAGGTATATAAATGACCTGCCTACTCTCCTGATAATATGCATCGGACAAAGCCAGTTATATAGCCTTTCAATATCAGTAAATGGAATATTCTGTCCTTCCAGACTGAAGTCATAAGACTAGTGCCAGGAAAAGAAGTTTGTAGATTTGGTATGTCATATATATATCGTCGCTGTCCGATTAAAACACATATCTCTGTTTTGAGCGGTTTTCATTTTTTTTACGTGTGTTAAATGTGGGCACTAATCTGGTTAACGTGGTTCATTGGAATAATACAAATACATTTGTACTTATTTACTTTTTTTCCTAAACGATGTTCCCTAACCCTGGATGGATGTATCTTATCTCAAAATGTAAAATATCACCACGTAATGGTCTTTGATCGTGGGGAAATGCGTTTTTTTTATGTTCAAATGCTACATGTCTTTTAAGGTAGAGTGGTGTGTTTGAAATGAAAATGAGTATTATTTGTTGGTGTCTGAAGTGTAAATTGTCTGTAAGTGTTTATTCATTGTTTGAATTCCCACAGAAACTCATGTGTAACTCGAGCTGTTTAGTTTTGTAGCGCTTTCGCTCTGTGTTTACTTTCATGCAGTTAGCGCTCTCCTGAATTTAGAGTCAGTTCCACCTTAAGTAATGTAACTGTAACAGCAAAAATACGTCGGTGTTACCCCCCTATGGAGCAGGAATAGAGTAACATCCTCATCTCGGTTGGTGCCTGTGAATGTTTGGAGTATTGTTTAAAAGAACGACAAATGCCTTTTCAGTGAGAGAGAGACAAAGACTAACATATCGGACCTAGAGTCTTTACTTATTTATTGGAACCGGGTGCTTCATAAACACATTAGACCAGTGTCAAATATACAGACAGACAGCAACAAACAATGAGGAAACATCTTCTGAATTTGAAAATTTTTTTTTTTTTCATTCCAATCTTAAACATTGCCTTTACGCCTTACTTGTGTTTTATGAAACATAATCCAACAATTTAGATTGCTACAGCATACACACAAAGTATAACATCATGAAGTGTACCTTACACCTTACACATATGCACTATTTAAACTTCGCTACCACCTCAGAATCACGCGTGTGTCAATAGAAAACAGAATTAAAAAGCTGTGTCATTCCACGTTTGGAGAGAAGCTAAAGCAGCGCAGAGTGAGGAATGTGTTACTGTTTTCTGTAGCAGAACAAACAAGAGTGAGATTATTCACCAATCCTCTACAGCACATCAGTGCGAATGCAATGGTGAGTTAAAAATAAAATCAGGTCCTTATCCATTTTGATCATAAACCATTATAAAACCTATCAACTTGTATATTGTTTTTCTCAGTAGAGTTAACAAATACTCCTTACTCAAACACACCATTCCACCTTAACAGATGTAGAGCTTCTGAATGGAAGGAGGGTGGGTGTTTTGCTGAGATTGCCCACGTTACCTTTAGCTTTTGATGCCATCAAGCCCTCACAGCAATGTTCCAACATTTAGTCTCAAGCCTTCCTAGACCCAGAGGAGCTAAATCTGCTGCTCCAACAACAGGAGAACCTTTAATCTTCATCATCTTCAGTGACTCTGACAGATTAAATCACCTGCCAATCACCCTGCTCTCAGTCCACACTCCCAGGGTCCTCCTGAGAGCACGGCTAGAGAAATCAGTTCAGAAAGTTATTAAATATTTCAGCATCTTATAATGCACTTAGCTGTAAACGTCCCACCCTCTTCCCCAGGGAAGCAGCCTTTATTTACTGTTAGTTTCAACTTCAAACAATACACGACCATTTCTGCAAATACCTTCCTGGCCCGCTGCTTGTCCAGCATAGCTGTGAGGATCTGATGGCATTCAGCCATGAGAACATCAGTGAGGTCAGAACATTTGGATCCTAAATGTCTAAACGCTCCAGGGCTGTCAGGCTGACACTTGGTGCATGATGACTTCCTGTTCATGTGCAGCTGCTCCAGAGCTTCCCATATTTAAATGAAGGCTTTTCTATGGACAAGCTAAGCTTCCACAACTGAATGTTTGTGCCCACAGTTGGAGAACTTTAATTTTAAGTCGTTTCTGTAAAGGTTACGTGTGGTGTGTGCAAACAGCGCTTGGTGGAAGTGTCTGGTCGCCCGTCCTGTGGCTGCTGATGTCCACATCGTGACTGTATCAAGGTGTGTAATGAAGTGGCTGTTCCCGCGGAGTGTGCCATGTGTCGGTTGAGAGCTAGAGAGAGAGAGAGCGCGCTAGCTCAGGCAATGGCCTGAATCAGAGGGGCGCACAGGTAATTACACACAGCCCTGCATCCCCATGCTGCACTACTGCTCCTCATCTATCACCCTGAGCACCCGAGCACTGGAGAGACGAGGGCGAGAAGAGGGGGAGGAGAAAGAGCGAGAGAAGGTCACACCAGAACGAGACTGTGGTAGCCGAGGTAGTAAACAGGATTGATTAGTTTGTATTAGGGATGGGATTAGAGATGGAGAGTGGCATATTCTCATCCTGATATCTGTCACCAAAACTATGACCACACACAGAGAATAAACACGTCTTGTTGTTTATTATCCAGTTCTGAATTCAGATTGGCTGAGCCTTATTACTGACACCAAAGCAGGTGCTGTATGACTTTTCTAACACTAATACAGACACTGAACCCTGAGTATTAGTCGATTCCAGCAGGACCTGATATTTTTTTTGCCTGGATGACAGCATTAATAATTAATGACTACACCATGGTAGAATTCTAAAATGTGCTCCTGGGCTCCCCCTACAGTTGCAGAGTATAGTTCTGCTACAGTCGTTTCTTACTCAAACACACAGTTCCACTTTAAAAGATGCAGAGCTTCTGAACGTAAACAAATAAGAGAACAGCACTTCCCCAAAATTGTCAAATTTGCCTTTAAAAGGTCTTGATGTTGGATGATTAGTTCTGGATCACAAACACCATTCCAGAAAATGTAGTTCCACTGCTGTATATCACAGTAATGGGGGTCTTTATACTCCTCTAGCTGATCTATAGCTATTGACATGTTGGTTTTAGACATTTATGGAGCTGCAATGAAGATTTGATGGCATTCAGCCAGGACCCAACTCATATCAAACTGCACAACACATACTGGATAATGCTCTGTCTCCCCAGAGAGAGTTCCATTGTTCTGTGCGCCAGTACTGAGAGGCTTTATGCTTCTCCTTCTGAGGCTTGGCATTGGGTATTGTGACTTTAGCATAGTATTTTTCATAGTGAAATTTCTCCCCAATTTTATCAACAGCAGTTCCACCGCCTATTCAGACTCCCTCAGCCACACACCACCACCACCCTGGGCAGGCATAGGTGAGAACATGCTTCTTTGGAAGTTTCCAAGATGAGCTGCTGCTAACATAACACCTGGGAGTGCAAAGTGCCCAGATCTGTCACACCTGCTCAGAGATGGTAGGGCTTGTTAAACCTGCACACACTGTGATGAAGTTTGAAACGGTCCCATCCTACCCACCCAGAAATAACTGGGCACCAGTCCATCACTGGCCCTGGAGTTGTGCGACAGCTACACTTCCTGTTGCCCCACAGTGCCACTAGATTGGGTCTCTGCATTTAACCCATCCATGGCAGCTGACACACACACACACACTAGGGAGCAGTACGCATACACACACCCAGAGGAATGGGCAGCCTGGCAAAAGTGCTGTGACAGAAGTGCCCTTGATTAAAGGCAAATAAGTCATGGATGTTGAGGGAGGAGAAATCATTGTTCTTACAGTCTGTCTTCCCATTATTTTTCCTGCCAGCCCTGGGGATTAAATCAACATCCATCTGGTCCCAAGCCCATTTCTCAAGCCTACAGACCACGGCTTCCCCCTTAATGCCCTTCGCACATCACTTCTGATGCTGTTCTTTGGGGATTATACAAACCGTACACACACTGGGTGCACCTTAAATGGGAAGAACGCACTCATCATATTGACTAAGTGTTTTTGATTCTGTAGTAGGAAGATCATTATTATTTTTTTAATTCCAATGCAGCTCAGGGAGTGCTTCATGTCCATCATGAAATGACAAGATTTGCTCTTGATGATTTAACGGCTTGAATTATTTCCAGACAATCACAGTTGAGTGAGTTATTAATATTTGAAACATAAGGCAAAATAACCTGTTACACTTTTTGCCAGTACTTCGACAGCATCGAGCTCTACGGCGTCTAATTACAAACTGCGGGCCAGCGCTCAAACGTGACGTGATTGCGTGCTTTTTCATCAACCTCATATTATCATTCTGTCGCCGAGATTGACACAGTGCTGTCTCTAAGCGTCGGGTAATCAGGAGACAGACTCGTCTATAATCACTCATTTCAGAAGAGTTACACACCACTATTTTCAAGCTCCATGGATTAATGAGTTCTAAAATATTTAAGCTCCAGCGGATATTCCCAGATCGTATAGATATGAAACACCGAGGTCTAATTTCAATAGGGATTCAGCTGAATGCTGTTGTGTGCAAAGGCTTGGCTGTGGTCAAAAGTGTGAGCGACAGGAGGACTGAAGTCCCAGTGTAATGTATTCAGAAGAAGGCAAGCCACCCAAAGCCTGCTGTGGCACTGTGATGCAAGTTGCTTAGTGTTCTCCTGCTAGTGTGTTGAGGTGCTTACATACATGCTGCAGTGGCCTTCCACTGAAAACTCTACACTAGAGAGTGAATTCAGAGACAGTAAGCATTATCTTCTCTTTCCATGAGCTGAATCAACTCTATTAAATGTTTAGTGAAGGTACTGTTATGCCAGAAACTAAAGAGAACATCAACCACGTCTAAATGGCTGCCAGCCAATGAAAATATTGTTGCATTATGTGGTGATCTGTCTCATTAAGTGTGTTTAGATGCCACACAAATATTAAACACAAATGCTGTTTAACTCTGTAAAGCTTGAGATTTATTTCAGACAAGGGCTCATCACCAGCAGGTTCCAAAGTGCTGGTAGTGCAGCGGTTGGATCTTTGTCAGTAAATCCAGAGATAAAACTGATTAAAATGAGAAAACAAATGGTGAGAAGGAGTGAAAATATGGAGAATCAATAAAGGAGTGAGGCTAAAAGAAGTACAAAACACACAGCAAAGCCCTGAACTCTTTCACCTGCATCTAATCCCCCTTTCGACATTTCAAAGCTGTTCTGACCTGACCGGCCCGGACTGGATGACTGAACACAGGTAAGTCTAAAATCCCATGTGGAAAAATGAATATGACTCCATAATTGCATCTCTGCAGCTCTGTGTTTGTCGGACGCTGAGCTAGGCTTTAATTGGCCGCGCTGCCCTGCATCACAACGACTTATTGATTTCCGCCGCCAGCTTCCACTCCAGCTAATCATTTAGCAATTCAAATGTTTTCAGGCTGGAATGTGGCATCAGAAAAAGAGGCCCTGCGGCCCGGGCCAACCTCACCCTGAGGTGGAAGTGTGGTTTAAATGTCGGCACATACAGATGGTTACAGCAGCTGGAATAAGATAGGTGCTAATCACGTCTCTCGGTTTAATCATCACCATTTCTACCCAATGCCCCAATCAAACCAGTGCAACCGATGCTATTAAACTCGGCGAGCAGAGGGTAGGACATACTTCCTTCAACAAATGGGATCCCAGTAAGACAAAGTACTAATAGCCCAGTTCTATATCAGCTAAATATGACATATACTTGCCAAAGTGCAATGGGAAATGAGGGAGAAACAGGGCCATCAGCCTCTGGAATTGTGATTGAACGATACAAGTGTTAACTAAAAAATATAAGAAAACATTGTTGCATTCTGACCTAATTTTCACAAGATAAACTAAACAAGAATTAAATAAATATACTAATTTGAAGATGAGAAATTTGATAACATGTTTTGTATTTTCAAGTTCAAAAGTTTGTCATTTCAGCAGTATACAGTGTTTACAGCACACAGTGAAATGAAATAGCGTTCCTCCAGGACCAAGGTGCTACATAATACACAACATTAAAGTGCAACTAGTACAAACCTAGTGCAACATAAAACAGTGCATACACATTAAAGTTCAAAAGATATGGCTAAGAAAAACACAAAACAATGTCCCTACAGTACAATACAATACAATATAATACAAGACAAGGCAAAAACGTAAAGTACGGAGGGGGTGAGGGATGTAACTGGATGTAAACATGATGTAAACCGGATATGTGTAAACAGTACACTCATTTACAGTCCAACAGACCAGTGTTTGCGTGAAGAAGTGTGTGTGTGTGTGCTTCTTCAGTCCAGTCTCAGTCTCTAGATGTTCAGGAGTCTGATAGCATGTGGGAAGAAGCTGTTACGGAGTCTGGATGTGAGGGCTCGAATGCTTCGATGCCTTTTTCCAGACGGCAGTAGGTTGAAGAGTGTGTGTGAAGGGTGTGATCTCCCACAATGCTGAGTGCTTTGCGGGTGCAGCGAGTGGTGTAGATGTCTGTGATGGAGGGAAGAGACACACTGATAATCTTCTCGTTTTGTATCAATAAACTAAACAACTATACAATAGTTGTAACAACTACAATAGTTTTACAACTATTGTAAAACTAAACGCTATTGTATAAAAACGGTTACAACATTTTAAAGACAGAAAATTATAAGGAACTAAAACAGGAAAATGCTCTGTCAGAAAACCATTCTATGTACAATAGACTCAAAATTAAAACACATTAGTCAAAAAACTGCAAACAAAATTACCACACTCCAGACAGGAAGTCAGATCAGAGAATATGCTATTAGATTTGACTATTCTCAGTCCAACAGTGACACTGAGGGGTTTAAAAACTCCAGCAGCACTGCTGTGTCTGATCCACTCTACACCAGCACAACACACACTAACACAGCACCACCACATCAGTGTCACTGCAGCGCTGAGAATGATCCACCACCACATCACACCTGCTCTGTGGGGGTCCTGAACGCTGAGGAACAGGGGGAAATGGGGTGACAAAGTATGTAGAGCGCTACAACGTGCTCCTTACCAATATTGATATTAACAATACTGTAATATTGGCAGGGTTATATTTCTGGGCGAAGTGACTATAGAATTAATGGTATGGTGTTTACAGGTAAATAAATCAGGCCAGGGACAATAAACACTGTGAACCAAATTAGCTCAAATTAGCTCCATCTTTCCAGCCACTGTAGTAATCTGTGGAGCTGTTGAGGCTTAAAGCCCCTATTGCCCCCTCAGTCGAGAGGTCTAGGAGGGTCCTGGGTTGGGCTGACCTTTCCCGAGGACTCTATTTCCACATCTACTGGCCCAGATGATGGGTTTTTCCACACGGCTGCTCTCGGCCACAAATAGAGCGGCGCCAGAGCGGCGTAGGCAGCGAATCAGCAGTGAGTCACCTTCTGCCAGGGCCTACTCTAACTCTCTCTCTCTCTTTCTCTCTAACTCCCTTTCATTCTCTTTCCTCTCCTCTACCACTCAGCACTCACACTCTCCATCCATCTCTCTCTCCCTCTCTCGCTCGCCTTCTCATTCCCTTTCACCATCACCTGACATCCTTTCTCAGAGAAAGTGATGCACAGCGTCTGCACATATCCAAGCTCAGAGCCAGACGGTATATCATGAGCAAGAGCCAAGATGACGGCCGTGTTCCCCCCTGCAACCCCCCCACCGACCTCCACCCAACTCGTGTCTCAGACTTGGCTGTGGCTGGTGGTTTTCTTGTGGAAGAAAATAGGAGATGGTTGCTGATAAGTGGAGGTTGCTGATAAAGAAGGTTGCCGACAGAGTAGGTCACCGCCGCAACTTGTGTCAACATTTACACTCTGATATCTCCCTGAGTGCAAACCAATGCCTCCTTAACCACCCCCCAACAGAGTCAGGGGTCAGCGGTGGGGTCCTGTTTACCTCTTGATTGTTTGGTAAATCTAACATCACAGGAAGCAGGACTGCGAGGGTGACGCTGCGTCTCTACTTCGTGAAAGTCAAGTCCAGGATCTCCGGAAATGACCTCCATGGCACATTCGTCAGGGAACGCTGACGTGCATCCGAGATAAAAGAGACAGGAGCAGAAGCCGCAGGGAATAAAGGGGCAGATGATTTATTGACCTACGCCACTTGTGTGGAGAATGGATGAGGTTTGAATAGTCATTTCTTGGGAGATGGGGCCTAATCCTAATTGCTGTTTTCTGTAAAGCTAGTCACTGAAACAGCTGTAGTCCACCGATACTGATCCCACACCGGTATTTTTATTGGACTGATATCATCATGGAATGTTGGACCTGATTCTGGACATTGGAAAAACTCAACTAATCCAGTCTGCGATATAAAACTACACCAAATTAAAATCTAAATATATGTAAAAAGAGCCAGCTTTCCACAAACTAATTTTGCTAATTTCATGGAGCTAATATGAAGCAACATTGCAGATTCCTTAATCATTCAGTGAGAACAACCCAATTAAATCATTTCACAAACGTAGCTTTTAGATAATATTAACCACAGAACAGATCACAGAAAAAGTCAGGGCGGCATATCTCTGCTTTCCAGCTTAAACAGGGACGTGTCTTTGTATAAACAACAGTCTGTACTTCACACTCACATTTAAAACAGACACTTTGACCCAAAATAACAAAATGACAAAACAGAAATGTGTAACAGGGATCTTTTTACATAATTCAATTATTGTGACATTGTGTGTGTGAGGCATATATCACACTGCAGGGACCAAAACCTGTTTGCACAGTCACATTGAGGTCAATTGTCTTCTTTATGGGTTCAGGACAGCTTCTCCCCACATTGTGAATCATTCCATTTTAAGGTGAAGGTATGTTTTTTAATTAGAGTTAAGATTAATTTAGTTGTACTTATGAAAAGGTTAATGGTCTCCACAAAATGAATAGAAGTCTATGTAATGTCCCTACAATTCACAGATACAAAGTTGGCTTTAGGGCGGCGTGGTGGTGCAGCAGGTAGTGTCACAGTCACACAGCTCCAGGGGCCTGGAGGTTGTGGGTTCGATTTCCGCTCCAGGTGACTGTCTGTGAGGAGTGTGGTGTGTTCTCTCCATGTCTGCATGGGTTTCCTCCAGGTGACTGTCTGTGAGGAGTGTGGTGTGTTCTCCCTGTGTCTGCGTGGGTTTTCTCCAGGTGACTGTTTGTGAGGAGTGTGGTGTGTTCTCCTTGTGTCTGCGTGGGTTTCCTCCGGGTGACTGTCTGTGAGGAGTGTGGTGTGTTCTCCCTGTGTCTGCGTGGGTTTCCTCCAGGTGACTGTCTGTGAGGAGTGTGGTGTGTTCTCCCTGTGTCTGCGTGGGTTTCCTCCGGGTGACTGTCTGTGAGGAGTGTGGTGTGTTTTCTCTGTGTCCATGTGGGTTTCCTCCGGGTGCTCTGGTTTCTACCCACAGCCCAAAAACACACGTTGGTAGGTGGATTGGTAACTCAAAAGTGTCCGTAGGTGTGTGTGTGTGTCTGTGTTGCCCTGTGAAGGACTGGCGCCCCTCCCGGGTGTATTCCCGCCTTGCGCCCAATGATTCCAGGTAGTCTCTGGACCAAGCGCGACCCTGAACTGGATAAGGGTTACAGATAATGAATGAATGAATGAAAGTTGGCTTTAAGACTCAATGGAAATGTCAAATGCCCACAATTCAGTTACGCATCTGATTTTTGAGCCCATATGAAAGTTACTGTAATTTGTTGTAATTTGTTTGTAATTTGTTACTGATTTGAAAAGAGATCAGATATGACATATCTACACAGACCTAAACATATCAGATCTGAGTCACATTAAGGCAATGAAAAAAAAAGATTTGAAGTCACTTCTGCCTGGTAATGTGAACACAGCTTAAAAAACCACCCCCTGTCACCAGTTGTTGGGAAAAAAAAAGTGGGAACCACCTGATTCCAAGCTCTAAATTCATTTTCAAGTGAATCAAGTTCAAAGAAGATCTTGTTGATGTGTCTCTTGTCTCTGTACCACCCCCCTCCCCCCTGGACTTAATGGATCAGACATCCTCTTTCCTGCACAAGCTCAGTCACATTTAGCAGTCTGACATTTTTCCACAAGGGGGCGCTATTAAAACTCAAGTACATCTTAAGGGTGGTCATATATCTTGTAAGTAATGTAGTCCATTACTGCACGTTCAAAGATTTCCCTGACAACCTCCAGCATGACTTCCAAGTTAAAGTTACAGACCCTGGCACCTAGGTTGAATGCCTTGGAATAACTTAAGGATTTTTTACATTTTTTCCCGAGATACAACATGAAAAGCCCATCACACGCTCTCCCCCGAAGCCTTGCTGACAAATATAGGTCATTAAAAGCACTGGGCCTTATTTTATGTTAATGTTTTGACTCGTAATTAGTCTGAATTTCTCTCTTGTTCCTCTCCCTCTCTCCAAATGTTGACAATATTCCACCCAATTACCCTCGACCCTCTCAAAACAAGATTTAAAGTGGGTTCAGAGCTCCAAAATGTGGGTGTTTAATAGATTTGTGTGTGTGTGTGTTTTGTGTACATGCAAATGAGGGTCTTTAATTAAAGCATGTCAAAATTGTGTAGAACCGGCTGAGGTAATTGATGGATGACCACACCATTTGCGAAAAAGTTTGACATCATCAATCACAGCACGTTCCAATCCGAACACACACCCACACACTGGCACCAGGAAAAGACTTTGGTTTCAGTGAAATGCCTCCACCCTGTATTTTCACGGATCCTCTCGATTGTTCTCCCGAATCCGTCTGACGTGGCGTACAATGAGCACGCTGATTATTAGCTGGTTTCGCTATTTTAGGCAGAATGATTAATCAGATAAACATCAAATTAATTGCTTTGAAATTTTCCAGGGACATGAATCAAAGGCAGAAGTGGTGAGGAAGTAAATTAAAATCACTTGACTGGAAGAAATGTTAAATTAGCTACAAAGAAAAAAAAAAGGGAAAGAAACACAGCCTTGATACGTTTGACCTTTCTCGCCCTACAGCTGAAAGACCGCCTCCTGAATGGGTAACTATTACACCCCCAGAGATTCTGAGACACGCTGCATGTGTGACGCGTACTGCTCTGTTAAATACACCCCATAGTACCACTGTGTGTGGCAGAGGGGCGTAGCCAAGGGAGGATCTGGAGGGGCCCATTCCAACCCCATTCCAGATTAATCAAATAAATACTCTACATTAAAATAATAAATCATTTTCTTATGACAATGTTCACACCACACAATTGGAAACTCCACCAAATGTTGTTCTATACCTTAAACAATTTTCTTAACTCTCATATGACGATGTATTAAGTTGCTAAAAGAGGTTTTCTGATTGCTGATGATCATCCTCCCTATACAAAGGTCCACTGCGATCATTTTCCCGCCGGCAAACTACAGCTTCATCTTGTAACCTGCTCCTCCCCTGTCCAAAGTGAATTTCTGGCTTCGCCACTAGTGTGTGCAGATGTGTGTTTAAATTTTCTCAAACAGATTAAGGTTAGTCCTGGATTAAATCGCTTATAATAGTCATTCCTTTTTTTTAAAAAAAAGCTTCACTCAACATGGAAACAACAGCTCTTTTACGACATACACTCATATGAAATTCCCAATGCTAATGGCTAAGCCTGTAAGATACTTCAACCTTCAAGTCTTGGACAATGCAGTGTCCAGTCAGAAGCACATTATCTAGAAGAAAACGTGCTGTGAAAAAAGTGCACACATTATCTTACACAGAGATTTACTGGTTTTAAATCTAGGAAACATGCTAAATATAGGATATATCTGGTGTGTTTTGATTGGTTTTAAGCTGCTTAGAGGCTTTCTATATAGTAGGTTTTTTACCAACATTTCCATCAGCTGGTGCAGGTAGTTAGTGCTCTATCAACAGGAGGCTACACACTTACGTATTTAAAAGTATTTAAAAAGTATTTAAAAAGTAAAGTAACCTCTGCTGGTGGATACTGTAGGTTACATTTGAATCATAACCACAACAGAGAGAATGCATTGCTCCAAAGACAGAACTAACCCTTCTCACAAAGAGCTTAAGCTCAAGTCTAAAGTTAACAAGGTTACCTAGGTATTTTGACCCGTTGACTCTTACCTGTTTGGCTTATTCTCCTTGATTCATGATGAAAGCCCAGTCCCTGGCATCCATTTTGTCTTGAGTAAAACAGGTCAACCAATTTCTTCATGAGTTCCTTCGACTGACTGCTGATACTTCTTTGTAAGTTACTAGTTCAAAAATCAGAGGCTAGACTACTCCAGCACTCAGGACTCATTTACACCAAACTGCTTCCTGTCAGTTCACCATGTTGTCAGAATGCATGCTGGGTATTGTAGTGAAAGGACACTGATTTACAAACCCAATACAATGGCATACTAGTTATCGAGACCATGACCAACTCTTGAAGTAGTCACTACATACTAATGCTGTGTATGAGTGATATCGGAAACTGGGAAATGCCATTTTTCCGACTTTTAAATTGCACCCGAAAGGTGGACAAAGTTATATCCCACAGGTAAACTCAGGATTCTAGATGATACACGAGTTTACGAGATGTGGTGTATATTGCAACCTTTTACCTCTTCCCATTGTGAAAACTGCAGATATGCTTTTGAATTGTCTCATTATGTATGTTTTCTGAAGCTAAAAGTCACATATTATGATCATGGTGAAATTTCATTTTGTTTCTTTCATAATGTGTTTCTTGTGGTGTGGGCTGGGGTGGGGTGTCGGTTTCAACCCCCACTTCACCCAGAGATGTGCTTGGTCACATGACAGAGTTCTCAGGTTTAAAAAATACCAACTGATATTTAATCATTATCAAATATATTTTTTAATATGTTGTTCACAATCAGTACAGCAGAACTGTTTTTATTCTTGAATAGTTTTTTTAATTACTTTATTATTGTAAATTTTCATTATTGTCACTTCAGCATTTGTATTATTATTATTAACTACAGGACAAGGTTTGTTCCTAAAGGTACAAACAGTGTAGTGTATCTTTAAAGGTACAGCAGTGGTGTTAGAGTCCAGTTGTGTTCCCTAAAGGTTCATTACATTCTCTTCTCCAGAAGGAGAGGGGGATCTCTGTAATCTTTCATTATACGACTGTGGAGAATAAAAGAACACAATAAAAGTCCTGGAGTGTAGATGGGGCGTATGAAATCAACACAACTTTAAAATCCAAACTTACTTTAGAATATGGTATACATTTGTCCTCTATGTACTGTAAATGTTCCCGTGAGGGTACCACCACAATGATTGTTTTTGAGAGTGTACCAAGAGTGCTTTTGTAGCCAACAATATATCATCACTGTCCAAAGAAAAACCTGTATCTCCATGTTTGGGTATGTTTAGTTTACTACATCATTTTAACAATTGTGTAAATTTAATGATGAATGGCCCAATAGAAATGCTCCAATATTACTCTGAATAAAGTGTTTTATAGACTTCCACTGAAAGGCCATTAAAAGGTGTTTTTCCTTCTTCTGCAAAGTTTTTTTGGAGATACATGCTTTTTTCTTTGGATAGCGATGATATAAAACCCAGTAGTAGTTTTAGACCAATTAGCTAGATCTAATTTTCTGTAATAACTGCAGCTTCTTCATCCATGTCAGAAGAAAACCTTGTGTCCCCTTGGGTATATCTTGATAAATAAACAAGTTTGAATAACTGGCACCTATCCTTTACAAGAGTTTACACACACTGGGTCTCTGTGCCCTGCAGAACAACTTCTAGACAATGTTAGCTCTCCAAAGGTAGCGTCTGATTTACCTGAACTAGACAGTGGTATGTTTACACGAGTCTGCAGTGCTTGTGCTCCTATCTTTCCGCAGTACAGTGTGTCTCTGGTACACAGCCTCAGGCAAGGTTAGAGGTGTATGGTCTTGATACACCTTACAGGCATGTCGCTAGCATGCTAATGATGAACCCACTTTTGTGAACACCAGCAAAGATTCGGAGCTTTGCCGCGACACATGGACCATCTGTGCAGCCTCTAAATTTACCACCTCCAAACAGCACATGTTGTAGCTACGCCTCCTTGTGTTGCTAAAGTGGGAGAAATTAATGTAATTACTGTCGTGTGCAGATTAGCCAGTTCTCAGAGCTCAGCAGTGGGGCTAATTAATTTACCTGCCGCCGTTTATTGTCCTTTCGATTGCGCGCTGGGGATAAAGGAAGCCATCCCGCAAAGCTACGTGTATCACTTCTAATGTGCTAATGCACTCCTCCATCCTCTCATATTATGCAGATTACTAGAGCTAATCTCTTGTCATGTCTTTGAATGCGCTCAGAACCTATAAAAAAGGCCTCGTCTTTTTCAGTCCACACAGCTGAGGCTTCTAAAGCTCCTGAGTTGGATGATGATGTGTTAAAGGAAAGCAGTGACAGCAGAAATGTGGCAAGACTATAACCTAGTGTGGGGAAAGTGAGCCATTCTCAGAATAATTTATATTTACTGTAACGCTAAAGCCCACAAAGTGTCCACCAACCACAAACATCCAGCCGACAGCGTCCTGTGTCACTGATGAAGGACTAGAGGACGAGCGACACACACTGTGCAGCGACAGATGAGCTACTGTCTCTGACTCTACATCTACAAGGTGGACCAACGAGGGAGGAGTGTCTCACAGAGTGGACAGAGAGTGGACACAGGGTTTAAACACTCCAGCAGCACTGCTGTGTCTGATCCACTCTACACCAGCACAACACACACTAACACACCACCACCACGTCAGTGTCACTGCAGCGCTGAGAATGATCCACCACCACATCATACCCTCTGGTTTAGACAGAAATGGTTGAACGTGACATTATCCACATCTCTGTCAAAAAGAACAGAGCTCAGCTGCCGTTTCGGTTTGGAACCAAAAAACTGTTCCTGAGACAAAAGAGGAACTTCACAAAGCCGTGATTAAATTATCTGACAGTATGTAATTTAAGGATAAAACTCATTCTGCGCTGTCGGGCCACTCCAAATATTTTGAGGTTGGAGAAATGGATTAGCACTGGAGTAAATGAAGTGTGTCATGTGCTATTTCCATATGTCAGAAAATGGACCTTGAGTTACTATTTGTTTGACCTAAGTATGGAAGAAATATGGAGAGAATTCAGAGAGAGTGAGAGAGAGAGAGGGAGAGAGAGAGAGGGAACATATAGAGCAATCTGCTGATAAGGAACCAATTAAACAGTGACCCAGTCTTGCTGAAGTGGATTGCCAGTTTTGGTGAAATCGATGGGCTCCCGTTGGCCTCAAACGAGACGGAGGATATCTTAATGGAGTCTGATATCTAACACTTTCAGCCACTCAATCAGTCGGCCCGCACAGGCCCGCAGAACCTGACAAGAACTGCTTACCCAGAAAAAAAAAAATAAAAATTACAGCCAAAATGGAAAAACGGCCTACAAGGCCCAAGCCTCGTTTCCCGATGTAAGAAGGGGATGTTGCTGTTGTGTTGGCTTTTCAGCGGCGAGCAGATCTGTCCGACAGTGACAAGTTAACTTCCAAGCCTCTTTCTTCTCTCCCTTTCGCAAATACGTGCTGCGGCTTTTGTCAGGGTTCTTCTAATCATTGCCTTGCACAAAGAGGCGCGTGGTCTCGGGAGAGGGTGCGGGAGGAAACGCGAGAGGTGTATGAATCCTGGCGGCTTGGAATTATCCTCAGAAAATTGCAGAAAGAATGAAGTCGACTTGTGGCTGTTTGTTTGGGTGAGGTTTGTCTGCATTAGACCTCCCTTCGATTTCCCAGAAGGTGCACTCTGGAGCTTAAAGTCACTCTGCCCAGTGACAAACACAGATAAGACAGGGGCTAATCCCAATACTGGGCTGTGGAGCAGTGGAACTGTGTTCCTCGGAGGGATGGAGCACCATCTGATACATCTGAGATGGGCTAAAGTGATGTTTCTGACCCAGAACTAATCATACCAACACTGGTACCGGAGCGTTCTAATACTTTTGAGGCTAAAAGTTGGCAAATACACAGAGCAGCGTTATAATATCTAGCATTTTCATTCATTCATTCATTCATTTAAACTTTAATTTATTTGTTCATTTGTTCATTCATTCATCCCTTCATTTGCCCATTCATTCATTCATTCATTAGTTCATTCATTCATTCATACATTCATTCATTCTGTAAACACCTGTGGTGGGTCCAGGACCTACATGGAATCACTGGGAGGAAGGCAGGACATCACACACTCACCCACTCGCTCAGACACTCAACCAGTCATTCATACACTCACACACCCAGTCACACACATACTCATCCAACCATTCACACACTCAGCCAATCACACACACACACACCTTTGGACAGTTCCACACACTCACTCAGTCACTCACACTCACATTCACTTAGAATGAAAACATGAACTTCAAGTGCACAACAGTGGTTTTAGCAGGACACTGATGTTACATCTGTGGATAAAAACAAGCAGACAGTGGCCAGATCAATGATACAGTAGAGAGAGAGAGAGAGAGAGAGAGAGAGAGAGAGAGAGAGAGAGAGAGAGAGAGAGAGAGAGAGAGGGAGAGAGAGAGAGATAGAGAGAGAGAGAGAGAGAGGGGGAGAGAGAGAGAGAGAGAGAGAGAGAGAGAGAGAGAGAGAGAGAGAGAGAGAGGGAGAGAGAGAGGGAGAGAGAGAGAGGGAGAGGGAGAGAGAGGGAGAGAGAGAGAGATAGAGAGAGAGAGAGAGAGAGGAGAGAGAGAGAGAGAGAGAGAGAGAGAGAGAGAGAGAGAGAGAGAGAGAGAGAGAGAGAGAGAGAGAGAGAGAGAGAGAGAGAGAGAGAGAGAGAGAGAGAGAGAGAGAATAAGGGAGAAATGAGGGGAGGGCTGGTTGAAGTGAGACAAAGTGAAGGAGACAGATAGATAGACCCAAAATGAAAAATAACTTCGAGAGGCAGCACCTCGAGGGCCATGGCAATCATACACAGGGATTTTCGAGGCACCACCGACAACGGCTTTTGCAAGAAAACAAGGGCTTGGACTCCGGAGAGACCGGCGAGCGTGATTGATTCCCTCAGCTGGACCTACACTTTCGCTCCGCTCGGCATTCAGAGCCAAACAGAGTGTGTTTGGGGAGGTAAAAACAATCTGGGAGCACCATCAGAGTGGGCTTAGGATTGGAAAGGAATCAGCCTCCTGTCCAAGCCTGAGAGATTGCCATTTGGAACACAGCCCCTCTGCTAAATAATAATAATAATAATAATAATAATAAATCTATGTACCATGTAGTGGAAAAGTGCCAAATCTGGCTCAGATCCTTAAACAATGTCTTCAATGTCTGATCACCACTCGTAGCATTTTAATCAGATAATGAGTGGTTGGGAACTATGCCTCTTATTATTAGTGAACTTATTAATATAGTATCTCAATATATACGTGTCGGCACGGTGGCGCAGCGGGTAGTGTCGCAGTCACACAGCTCCAGGGGCCTGGAGGTTGTGGGTTCATTTCCTGTCCCAGGTGACTGTCTGTGAGGAGTGTGGTGTGTTCTCCCTGTGTCTGCGTGGGTTTCCTCCGGGTGACTGTCTGTGAGGAGTGTGGTGTGTTCTCCCTGTGTCTGCGTGGGTTTCCTCCGGGTGACTGTCTGTGAGGAGTGTGGTGTGTTCTCCCTGTGTCTGCGTGGGTTTCCTCCGGGTGACTGTCTGTGAGGAGTGTGGTGTGTTCTCCCTGTGTCTGCGTGGGTTTCCTCCGGGTGACTGTCTGTGAGGAGTGTGGTGTGTTCTCCCTGTGTCTGCATGGGTTTCCTCCGGGTGACTGTCTGTGAGGAGTGTAGTGTGGTCTCTATGTGTCTGCATGGGTTTCCTCCGGGTGACTGTCTGTGAGGAGTGTAGTGTGTTCTCTATGTGTCTGCATGGGTTTCCTCCGGGTGACTGTCTGTGAGGAGTGTAGTGTGTTCTCTATGTGTCTGCGTGGGTTTCCTCCGGATAACTGTCTGTGAAGAGTGTGGTGTGTTCCCCCTGTGTCTGTGTGGGTTTCCTCCGGGTGACTGTCTGTGAGGAGTGTGGTGTGTTCTCCCTGTGTCTGCATGGGTTTCCTCTGGGTGACTGTATGTGAGGAGTGTAGTGTGTTCTCTATGTGTCTGCGTGGGTTTCCTCCGGATAACTGTCTGTGAAGAGTGTGGTGTGTTCCCCCTGTGTCTGTGTGGGTTTCCTCCGGGTGACTGTCTGTGAGGAGTGTGGTGTGTTCTCTCTGTGTCTGTGTGGGTTTCCTCCGGGTGCTCCGGTTTCCTCCCATAGTCCAAAAACACACATTGGTAGGTGGATTGGCGACTCAAAAAATTGTCCATAGGTGTGAGTGTGTGAGTGAATGTGTGTGTGTCTGTGTTGCCCTGTGAAGGACTGGCGCCCCCTCCAGAGGGTATTCCCGCCTTGCGCCCAATGATTCCAGGTAGCCTCTGGACCCACTGCTGCACTGAACTGGATAAGGGTTACAGATAATGAATGAATTAATTAATGAATGAATATTTCTAGATATAGAAATATATATACTATCTCATTATTGTACATAAGTCAATATACTGACATACTATCTCATTTCTTTAGGACAGTATCTCATTATTTTGAGATTCTATGTCAGTACATTGAGATACTATTTCATTATTTTGAGACAGAACCTCATTATTCTGAGATACTAAGTCAACATATTGAGAGCGTATACAGAAAGGGCTTCCATATGAAACAGAATAGGACACTCTGGAGCAGTGGAACTGTGTTCTCTGGAGCGCTGAAGCTGTGCTGAGTGGTGAGTGGTGAAATAGATGTTATGCTAATTGAGGTTTGTGAGGTCAACGTAGCTGTGTCAATTATACAGTACATCAATGTTTTTTGTGGACCCTGAATTCTGGCTCTGTGTATGTCTCTAAACAGAAAAGCCTGGACACAAATGAATGGATCATCGCTCAAAATGTGTGTCACTATGGACACTCTGGAGCAGCTTCAGGCAGCTGGAATGGGGCCAGGAATTTGTATAGCGGCCTGCTCTGGGAAAAAAAAAATAGTAATAAAATAATAAAAAAGTAGGATGGACGGCTCGCCATTGCAAACAAACGCGAACAATTAGGGGACAGGCAAGGGATCGCTAGGGACAGGGACAAGGCGGCAGAATCTCGGGGAACGAAGGGAAGGGAAGGGAAGGTGTTTCGGAGCATTCATTACGCTCCTGGGTGACAGGGTTGGATCATGTGTGTGTGTGTGAGAGAGAGAGAGAGAGTTATCTGTAGAAGCTCATTAGCTCAGACAGGGCGAGCTGTAACATACAGGGTAACACCCGTTAGCAGACGCTCATTATGGGGTGTCGGAGGCATATATCACTGTGACATCGCTGTCAATGGGCGACAATGGAAACACGCCGAGCGTCTACCTTCAGCTCCCCGGCCTCTGTGGCGACTGACACTTCCTTGGCACCTCCTATAATTCCGGTATGACAGCATAATACCGCCGGATACCCTAAGAGCGCCAGGGCTGAGGGGGCGTGAGACCCGGCTTTTCATCCGACCAGACAGCCGTGGCAAATAAACACGTATCTGCCACCAGTCGGGGCCTCGGCGAGCTGGTGGAGAAGGGGGGAGCATCCTGGATGATGTTTTGCTGCTAAGTCAAGCTGCTTTTATGTGCTGTCAGAAAAGAGAATTTGCAGTCGACTGCACGGATCCAGACAGCTGCTCATCCAGCAGTTGCCAGGTTTGATAGGGAGTTAGTCCTTATTAATCCGAGTGTTTGCTGGGTCTGCTGTACCTGATTGACTGGTGAGAGACTTGTCGACTTAGAGTCGGCTCCCAGATCACTGCTCTTTGGTATTTCATATGACACAAAGGAGAGGGAGACAACCAGGGTGTTTATATGCATTTAAAGGCAATGTCTGCAACTGTGGGGAAACATTGTTCTCTCTGGTTGTTACTGTGGTGTTTGTACTGTTGTTTGTATGCGTCTGAAGTGTAACTTTCTTAAGTTAGTCTTAAGTCTTAACTCGCTGTTTGAATTACCACAGAAACTCATTTGCAACTCAAGAGGTTTACTCTGAATTCTCATGTAAACGCATTTATAAGATTAGTCAAAAGAATCAAATTTTATGAAGGTTTTGGATTATTAAAATGCATGTAAATAAACTCAATCTCTCTGCATGTCTCACCTACCCACCTACCAGCAAGAAACTTCAAGATTCAGTGTGGTCAGTGGGTCAGTGTGGTAAAGTCAAGGCTAAACGACTCTGAGGTCTAGCCTGAAGAAAATGAAGACCATCCATATAATTCCCAGTATGAAGTGCAAAAGCAAGGGCCTGTGTCCTTTGGAAAATGGGGGAAGCACTTCCCCTCAATCAGAAGGTCATGATTTATGGTCATTATACGACAGTACAACGGAATTTGACCTATGCCTTTAACCCCCACACACAGACACTAGTGATTAGGGGCTGTGAACACACACAACCCTCACCCTTTGGGTGTTAGGTGCCTTGCTCGGGTACTTCAGCTGTATGTTTCCATGAATAATTGACAGTTGCGGGAATCGGTCGGCTGATCTCTTACCATGTTGTTCCCTGACTGGGAATGGAACCCAGGCCAAGGCGGTAAGAGCACAGAATCCTAACCACTAGTTCCCCAGGGAGGCCTGGAACAGCCCATGAGAAATCTGTGGAATCAAAACAGCTACCAAGTGAATGCAGGTTAGTCATTTTCATAAAGGACTGTAGCAAAAAACAGAAAAGAAGTTAGAGTTTTGAACCCAAGGGGCAGAGGAGGGCAGGCCTCAGGCAAAAGAAAGGACCCGATGGCCCTATTGTCCCAAGATTCACATCGGTTTGTTCGGCGTGTCCATGGCGACCTGCTGCGCAACCATCCAATGAGATTGCAGGCATGCCTAAGAGGGAGCCAATTAAAACAGACTGTGGCACCTTGCCGACGGGAAGCGGGCCAATTAGGCTGATGGAGCCGGTGTGCGAATATAAGTGCATGTGTGGATGTGTGTGTGTGTGTGTGTGTGTGCGCACAATCAAACAGGCTACATTAGACCACTCATCAGGCCCAAAGGGGTTTAAACTGACAACACGACAAAAAAGGGCCCCCACCGTCTTCTGCAAAACAATAGCCCGAGTGAAATGTCTATTGTTCCTATCGCGTCTTTCTCCACTCCCTCCCTCTCTCTCTTTGCCTCGCCTCCATTCCCTCGTTCTCTGTCACAGAGAGGAGTGTGTGCCAGGCCCCGATAATTAGCTGGAAGACTTGGACCTGTAAAACAAAAGCGCTTCGCCTCCTCCTTTGCTCGGTTCCACCAGTGCCGCCCCGGTGAGGCGCTACCGTGGGTGTCTCCCTCTCTGATGTATTATTCATCCGAGGTGTTCTTTTTTCCTCTCCTCTTTTTCTTCTTCATCTTCTTCTTATTCTCCTGCTTCTCTCCTTTTACCTCTAATGACATGAAGAGGCTGAGGAAAATGCTCATTAAGCTGTCATTGAATATAGATCACACCTTAAAAACACGACGAGGGGAGACAGTGAGAAAGAGAGCCTTGGGAAATTTAGTAAGGAGAGGGGGAATAGAAGGAGGGGAAGGTGAAGAAATGTGTGGGCGATGGAAGGAAGAAGAAAGAAGGGAGCGGCTGTGGTTTGGGAAAGGAGGGAAAGTTAAGGATCAGGGAGTTAGATATTTATTTATTTAAGGAAGATTTGAGAGATTACGGACGCTAGTTAGGCTTTAATTAATTACAGCTTCCTTCCGAAAGAGGAGGATTAAGGAGTCTTAGACAGACCGGCCTCTCTCTCTCTCTGAGCGGACCTCAAGAGGTCCAGTAATCCAAAGGAATCTTAATTCCAGATCGCCACTTTAATTAAAGTGTCCCTGTTATTTATTTATTTATTTATTTATTTATTTTTGGTTGTTTATTTCTGTCTCATTTGGCACCCTCTGTGACTCGGGCCGAGACTGACCATCCTCACTGAGCTTAATTCCTGAAAGCATCTCGGAGCAGGATGAATTACCCATCCATAGGGGCGATGGAAAGACCCCTCTATAACCCCAAAAGGACTTACATCACCACTGACCGATAAACTAAGACATTTTACAAAACTTTCCACAGGTGTGAGTGTGTGAGTGACTGGGTGAGTGTGTGATGCTCTGTGATGGACAGGCACAATGCCCAGGGTGTGCTCTTGCCTTGCGCCCAATGATTCAGTAATTGCCAACTACAGACTATATAGATCTTTATCCAGCCTTGTTTAATTGCAGTACATACAGCGGATCTATCTCTGCCCAAAAGTTTCCAGAGTCATTTCCTAGAGGCCGGTTTCTACCACATTAATGTGCCCTTTTCTATTCTGCTTTCTATGAAATCAGTTACAGCAAAATAGCTCATAATATGAATGACCACTTTTCCATCAGGGACAGGCCTCTTGAAAAGCTTTTCTTTCTCTTCCTTCTCTTAAAGCAAATTCAGTCTTTTTCAGATTACATTCTGAAGGTCAGTCAAAATTGCTGACTGACCACTTCAATTAATGATGACCCCATTCCTCCATCAGATGTTATTAAGTCTGATTGAGGGATGCTCACTAGGTGTGTGAGAACTAAGCATTTCCACTCTCATCCTGCTACAACGGGGTCAAGGGATGGAGGAAAAGATATACAAGTGTCTGATTACTTCTTTAACGTCTGCCATAAGAACAAGCGGCCCAAGGTCAATCCGGCTCTGTCTCTGCAATGCTGCATCATTAAATCAAACAACCCGCATCTGGAAATGTTTCAGTGTTAACCTTCCTTCTGTGTTAGCTTTCTGTTACCATCTCTTATTTTAATGGGTCGGTTTTAACCCGTGTCTTAAATCAGCCATAAGACCCCCTAATAATCATTAATTATCAACCAATTTGTTCCTTACCTCTTGTTGAACTTGTTATTCTTCCTTATCCATGAAATGATTGGTTTTAATTTCTCATTGTTGCAGAGTGTAAACTGCAGATGTACACTCTACAAAACTCTGACTCTAAACTGACTGGGCCTTACGTGTCTGGACATGTCTGTCTTTCCTTGTTTTGTGAAACAGACAAACATAGAAGCCCCTAACTGTAGCTCGAGTGGTTGTAGGAGAAGTCAGATGTAGGCTGTTTGTTTAAATAGAAGTTCCTGACAAAGTCAAAAAGTCTTGATGCAATAAATTAATTTATGGAGTACGTATATGCATTTAAATCCTAAAAACAGGTCGCTCAAGACCCTAACACAAGAAGAAGGTTAAAAACAAATGAGTTCCCTAATCGACATGATATAAAAGTGCTGTATTTTCTGCTGTTGTGAGTTCTCTGAGCTACGCTCACCCCATTTAGGCAAGTCATCCTTTACTTGCCCAGTCACTTGAAAGTGACTTTCTTCTGGAGACCACTGGTTCAATCTTTAGTAAAGCTTTAGACATTCAAGGCTGGGCAAGGCAAGTCCAAGAGAGTAAAAACAACACTACCGTCTTTTAGCTGGCATAGCAGACCTGGACAGTTAGTGACCTTCCACTGGGTTTACTGAGCTGTCTAGTGGCATTGGTTGGCTTGACAGTTTTCAGTTGAAGCAGGTGTTAGCCCTGACCATCTCAGATTGGTGGCTCTGTGTGTGTCTGAGGGGGGATGTCTTAGTTAATGTGTGGAATTGGCAATAACTAAATATGCTTCTTTAGTGTTTTTCTGAATCTACAAAACTAATACTAATAATGCTACTTGGAACAATGCTAATAATATTGGACAATGCCATTCCAAGCAATAATATGAGGTCTTGCAATGTCAGCAACTACATACTCAGGTCTATCGGCCAGTACCTGGGTTTAGATTTAGAGTTACACTTGATGCTAATAATGTTTGATTATGTAAAGGCGGTTCCTAAAAGGTTCTATAGGTAAAAAAAAAAAAAAAAAGTTTTGACAACTCACTCCTGAGATAAATCAAACATCATAAACCTCTGTAGTTTAATAGTGACACAAGTCTTTGTAGGTACAATATGAAACTAAGCAAACAGGTTTTGGGTAAATGCAAAAAACTGTCATTGTGTGGAATGCAATTGAGAAATTCCACCAAACCTGGCATTTAAACATTAACACTGAGCTTCCAGAACTTTGTATGAATTCATGAGTGTCTGTTATTCATTTTGCATGAAGCAACTTCACCAAGCCACATTTGGGATCAGATTAGACGTGAGTCTGATCATTATGCGAGCCGAACAAGACGCCAGCAATTATTTAATGAGTGGAGAGAATCTCGTACCCATTTGCCTCCGCCCGAATCCCAATGATTGTATTAAGCCACTTTTATTGTTATGAAGTGCAAATGGCCCCCTAGAAATATCATTAGACATGAGTGAGTGGACGCCGAGCAAAGGTTTACCGCTCCCCTCGCCGTAAATCAGCTGCTATTCATATTTCAAAGCAGGCGATAAAACCATCAGGGCACAGCTATGTGTAAATGTATGTATATATTAATGACTATTTCTTAGGGTCGTCCTGTTTGGAAACCCAATAAAAACAATCGCTCTTGGGAAGACATTGCGGTTACCCTTTTATTAGGACGTCCTCTTGAGGTATTCATTCAATATTCACACAAATATTCATGCTCATAAATCCTGCATGGACATTTACACACGCTTATGTCCAAAACTGGAGGCATAGGGCTGTCCGCCCTTGCCCACACTGCCCGCGGTTATCTTCATAAGTGTTCATAAATTTCTATATATGATTTATAAGCACATTCTGGATGCATTGTAAATGTTTTATAGAGCTTATACTGTAAGGAATGTCCTTAGAGGTGCATGTATTGTATTTTTATGTTCTATTATTGCCTATAATTATGTAATTAAAATATTACATAATTAATCACATAGTAATATAATGATTTGTGTTAATGTTATGATGACAATGCATGATGCTGTAGACCATCTCACAGAAACCGGAAGCTGATTGACCCAGGACATAATTCCTATTGTGCACTTGTGCCAGCCATTCTCACCCTGACATAGAGAAAACATAAAATAAAATGAAAAGAAGTAATTGCAATTATAAGATATTTTAACATAAAATAAAACCAGGAATATAAAGATTATGTGCCAAATAATCTGTATGAAGTAATGAAATATTGGAAATTATAATACTGTAATATATTTTTGTATATTTATTGTAGTATGCATATAATATCTAAATATTGATTAATACATGACTGAGAAATAAGGTTTCTAAAATATATAATACATTCCCAAAAACACAATCCTGTGCAAAATTGAAAACCATCCAATTTCCATGTACCAGTCATTCATCTTTCATTGCCTGCAAATAAAATGGAAACTTAAATGTCATGTAGTAGCTTGCAGAATGGGAATATTGAGGTATAATTGCCTGGTGGTAGCTTGCAGAGTGGGCATATGGAAAAATAACTGCAGTGAACTACTAATTAGCTCACAAAGACTTTTTCATAGGGATCTTATTCACCATATATTTACTGTATTAATTACTTCTTTTAAATTTAAAATGACGTAGAATAGATTTCAGCTTCACAGAAAGCAAATGCCACATTGGATGATGATGCTGATTCTTGCATTTACTTATCTTTGTAAATGTATTCCAATAATATGGTGATTGAAATGTTTCAAATTTTAACATACGTTCAACTGAATGTATGTATAATACATATGAAAAAAAAAAAAAAAAAAAAAGTATTTCCATGTTCAAGTTCTGAGGAAAATCTGTGTGTCCTTGATGAGGCAGGTCACATGAAATGTTGCATGGGACAGTAGTGTTATGCCACTGTTCAAAACACATGATGTTATCCACGAGTGAAACACATCCTCAAGTACTTCTAATGAGATGAGTGTTTGATTTAGACTCCTCTGAATTATTGAATTTTCATTATGCTTTGTGACTATTGCTTTGCAGCTGACAGTGGTCCTGCAAAACTAGAGTTGCATGGTCTTGCTCAACAAAATCTGCAATAATAATATTCTACAACTTTCAATCATAGAGGGTGGATACTATTCTGACTCAACTTAGTATCATTGGCACTGTTTTTTAGTTGTTCTTTTGTGTCTATTTCCTTTTCTCAGTAACAGTTTCTTTTTTGACTGCACATCTTCTCAGACACATAGACTATAGTCTTTTTCTCACCGTGGAAGTTTTCAAATCTGAAATGAAATGCACCTTGACTTTCTCTCACCTCTCAAAAAATGAAAGCTTCATGGGTCATGTATTTTCTAATGGGTTCTTCTGGGTCTTTTTTTTTCTTTTTCATCTATTTTTAGTTGAATTTTCTTCTTTGTAAGCTTCACTATCTCAGACATATATTTTAGCTGTTTCTAATTCACTTGAGAGCTTGCTTGCACTTTGCTTTCCCTTGGAAATCCCTTCCAAGTGTCATAACCACAGTCTTCTGCATTTGGTATCGATCCTGTAGTTGAGGTAAGTGCCTCTGCTTCATGTAACAAATCTCAGTATCTATGCCAATCTCGTTGGGCTCCTTTATTTATTTATTTATTTCCCAACTACTCATCTTCCTCCACTCTGTGCTTTTCTTATACGGAACCAAACATCTACAAATCGAAGGGATCACCCTCTATTATGACCTTTAAAAGAAACCTCTCCTATTGGATGGCACCCTTTATTCCTCCAAACAGAAGCTTTCCAGGTGAAATGAAATCACTCTAAAGGTTATAAATGCTTCCACACAGCACTTATTTTTCCTCAAAGTGAAGCCTCTACAGTTAAAAGCTAGTTTTGTTGTGGCACTGAGCTCTCAACTGACCACTCAAAACCAGATTAGTTCGGAAAGTGTGAATTCTCACTCCCTTGAGGGGAGTCTATAGGTTTATTGCTTCTGTCCCCTCCACATGACACCATCCCTTAAAAAAATGAAATACACAGTGTCTTTGGAGGACAGCTGCAGGAGACAGCCCTCCACTGACCATATCAAGGTTGGTTATAGTATGGTCATAGAAGTTGGTTGCATTTTGTGCCTTGATCTTAATCATTTCTGTGGCCATTTCCTGACTCTTCATTCCGATCATCTTCTACTTTATTTTTTTGTCTCTTTTCCAGTAGCCACATCTTGACTGTTCCACGTCCTTTCAGACCCATAGCATTGAGTTGTTCTTCTCACAGTATAAGGATACACACACACATACACACACACACACATACACATGTGTATGTTTCAGATCTCAAGAGTGTCTTGAGCATAAACCTCTAAGTGGTGATACTTTTGTGGTCTGCCAGCTCCTGCATGGTCCTTAAGACCACTATTTTCTCTTTTTTTTCAGTCCCATGGGTGATATCTAGGAGGTTACTGCTCCTGACCCTCCACCTGAAGGCCTTTGTAATAAAGCCCACAAGTCCCTGGAGGAAGCTTCTAGGGACTGTCTCCCTCTAAATAGAGAGTGTCATTTTAGCTACAGTTCAAGGCACATGGTCCATAATCATTTTCAGCAAAAACACTTCACTATATTAGAACAAGAGGCAAGGATGATGGCTGGGAAAAGAACAGCCACCCCCCCCCACACCCCCCAATCCAGTCCCAGTGGGGGTCCAATCACATTTTGTCTGCCTCTCCCAGGAGTCTTCTTTGATTACAATGATGTATTCTCTTAATTTCCATTTGCTGCACTCGTGACAATCTGGGAATGAGATAATAGATGATTTCAAACTTCATTTTCCCAAGTGAGGATTATGTAATAATCTCTTAGGGAGGTTCATATCAAGAGTGACGCAGAAGAAGGCATTGCTTCTAGAGATGTCTGGAGTTATTACTCACAGTTTACTATGATTTTAAAGTATAGTTTAATTGTAATTAATTGTATTATTGCATTGCAGGTCATTCGTACAGGTTTATCTCAATGTGATTACATAAAATATTGACCAAAAACCCAGTGTTTATTAAATAAAGTTGGCATTTGTAAACTGTGCATAACAATTATTGTTAAAGGTTGTATGAATTTCTCGCAACCCAGTTTTTTTTTTTTTAATCAGCCTTAACTGCGTCCTAGACAACACACCTGGTTTGGAAATGCAGTGTTTTGCGATTCATGCTTTCACCTTAAAACCTAACACCTAAACCTAACCCTAACAGTTGTTTGTTCATTGATTGTACAATATTTACCACCCTTAGCCAATCATAACCTTAGCCAATCAAAATGCAGAAATGTTAGAAACATCTGGAGTTTTTTTTTAGTAAAATATGGGAAAAGCACATTTTTTAGATGTTTATTCAGGACCCTAACAAAAGATATATCTAACAGCTGAAATAAATCTATATTAAACACCAATAAAGACTTCTGCCAGCATCCCACAGTCATCACATCGCTTTCTACAGTGGAAATATAATTGACTACATTTCTCTGAGGGGTTGATTGCACTACCAACCTTTTATGTTGACAAGGGTAGAGTGTTGCCTTTATATAAAGGTAAATAGATAAATATAGAAAGATATAAGGTAGATATTAGATATTAGATAAATAAATAAATAAATCTCAAAATTAAAACCAAATACCTACCCAGTGAAATAATAGTTAATTTACAGTTAACTGCTATAAAATACATAAAAAATATAAGGTAAGGTTTTTTGGATTACAGCAATGTGCTGTGTTTTAAAAGTACTTTCCCAAGTACAGTGTGGGGCAAAGACAGCATTTCTCTTTCATTTCATTCATTTGTTTTTATTAGAACCACGTATCAATTAATCATCAGTGAGCATTGACGGATATTTGGCTTAATTCTTTTCATGTGGGCAAAGACTGATCGACCCAAGTGCACAGTGTGAGTCACTGTTCGACTGACTGTGGACAGAGACTCTCCTATGTTTTCTACAAACTGTGAGCATGAAAGAATCAGCATCAAATTGCACCATGTTTTGTCACATTTTGTCATTGAGGGATAATCTTGATTTAAAGCTTCTGAAGCAGTCAAACGTACTGAGGCTGTATGTCACCTGCTAAGTGTGATTGTGTGTGAGTGTGTGATGCCAGCTCAGGGGGGTATCACCCACATACCCCCTCAACCTTGCCTTCCGGTGAGTTTCCCCAAACGGGCCTGGAATTACAGGTGCTGCGAGGCTCTGATAAGCTCAGGAGAAGCGCTCTCTTAAAGGGGTTGAAGAGGGGTCACCGGCAATGCGTCTTTATCAGAAAATGAAGCGCTGGATGTCTGCCCTGGACTTCCACATGGTATCCACTCACACAGACTGATAAGGGCTGGGGGGAGACAGACTCAAGGGGGCTACTCAGAAACTGAGGAAGTCCCTTCTTGCTGGACAAGACCAAATTTAGAGTCTCGGAAGGGATAGGGAAAAGACTGGGACTTGGCTGCAAGTGTGGCGATATGGTCACCACTTTAGCCCATGTTCCTTTGGACAGGGTTTATTTCTGCCATGAGAATAAGATTTCTAAAATGTTTTATATAGTTGGGCTAATCTTAACTGATTTAGAATTATATAAAATATACATACGCTGAACGATCACTGTATCTACTTTTTATTTACACTCACGCCACTGACCACACAGAAGCACTTTGTAGTTCTACAATTACAGGACCCCCACAGAGCAGGTGTGATGTGGTGGTGGATCATTCTCAGCGCTGCAGTGACACTGACGTGGTGGTGGTGTGTTAGTGTGTGTTGTGCTGGTGTAGAGTGGATCAGACACAGCAGTGCTGCTGGAGTTTTTAAACCCCTCAGTGTCTGGACCGAGAACAGTCCACCGACCAAAAACATCCAGCCGACAGCGTCCTGTGTCACTGATGAAGGACTAGAGGACGAGCGACACACACTGTGCAGCGACAGATGAGCTACTGTCTCTGACTCTACATCTACAAGGTGGACCAACGAGGGAGGAGTGTCTCACAGAGTGGACAGAGAGTGGACACAGGGTTTAAAAACTCCAGCAGCACTGCTGTGTCTGATCCACTCTACACCAGCACAACACACACTAACACACCACCACCACGTCAGTGTCACTGCAGCGCTGAGAATGATCCACCACAACATCACACCTGCTCTGAGCGCTGAAGAACAGTAGAAAATTGGGCTAACAAGGTATGCAGAGCAACAGAATAACTACACTCTGTAACTGTAGAACTACAGATAAAATGGACAGTGACTGTAGATGCAAGGGAGGATTTCCAAATCCAGTCATTTTTCAGTGTATATATTACACTCCCCCCACCATCTTATATATGTCTACAGCTACGATGCTTTTGGGACCCCATCCCACCCCACACCTCGCCGTCTATAAAAGCCCCTGATTAGAATGTGTGAGATATGCCGTGTGAAATTGAATTTGTAATATTCCTGAGAGTTATGAAGCATGTCGGGCCTTTCCCAGATTTGAAATATCACAGGGTGATGTAGTTTGACATAGTGCTGACCAGGATATTTACACGTACTTTAAGGGTCCTTAGAGTCCACTTAAGATATTAAAACAAAGGTTTATGTGTTGAGTCATAATTCATCATTGTTTTCCAACCTCGGTCCAATTGAGTCAGACAGGCTGCCTCTCTTCTGATTGGCTCTCGAAAATTGGGCCAAGGCTGAAGACCCATAGAATGAGTGCAGTCACTACCCACTGCTCCTATTCAGTCATACATTTATTCATCTTCTGTAGCCTCTTCATTCAGGAACACACCCTGGACACAGTATCACACACTCACCCATTCACACACACACACACACACACAAGTGTTTTGTTGCTGTTTTTGAGGCCACATTTACTTCCACCATGTCATTATTTGTTTGTAGTTGCAGTGCTATTGCTCTAGTGCTGACCACAAATCACAGCTCTATAAAGTAAAACTGAAAAACACCAGCTCCACTTCCCCTCGCTTCCCTTTTACTTATTGCTTCCCGATGCTGCGTGAACCTGAGTTGTTGTTTTTTAACTTTTTGTTTAGTTTTTCCTGCCCTGCCGGCGAATGAAAACGTCCATTCCTCTTGGCGCTCCCAAGTTTCTGTGATAAACTGCAGCCGGCCACAGAGTGATCAATCTGGACCCCGCTGGGGTCTTTCTGGGAAGGACAATCACAGAAAGTCGACACACATACACGTCTCACACATGCAACACCAACATTTCCCCAATGAACCTCCCACCTAAGCCTCCAAATGGCAGACCCCTGGCCAATCACAGCAGACCCGAGCGGTGTACAGTAATTGCTGCAAGTGTACGACAGACTATACTCTCGACGATTACTCAAACAACTGCAGAATTCTGTTGGCTACATGGAACACACACACACACACTTTTTTCAAGGTTTGGACCCACCCTACACCTAACCAGTCCATACTTATTGACCATTTATATGGAATATTTAACATATACATTCATTTTGTAGGTTAACCGATACCAGGATATTGACCACATCCCATGGATATGTCACTCATCCTCATTTACTTCCTCAGTGGTTGATTCTGGCTGGATATTTTGGGCCATTGGACCTTTCTGGACCTTGCAGTGTCCCAGTTCCCATGGGATCTAATGGAATACCCACCTGAATTTGCTTTAATTGTAACCACACAATGTGAAGCAGGATTATGTCTATGTATTTAGCCCATCGTTCACAGCGAACACACACACACAAAGTGGCAGGCAGGCATCCTAGCACCCATGGAACAAAGGCTCTACAGCCATGGATGTTGAGGGAAGGAACAATGCTCTACCTTCACTCCTCTGACCCCAATTTTCCTGCCAGTCGAGGGAATCAATCTGGCAACCATCTGGTTCCAAACCAATTTCTCTAACATTTATTCTAAGTCTGCCCCCACAGAGTCTACTCAGGTGCCTGTGCAAGTGCCCTACAGCATTGTGAGTGTTGATGTTTGGGCATTGGTGTGTCTGTATTTACACAACCATGACACTATGGCTGAATCACAAATATCTTCCTCTACACAGTGTTGAGATGTAGTAGGATTAGATTTACACATGTGTGAAGTTCACTATGTAGGGAATAAGGCACTGTTTGTGATAGAGCATAGTTCACATGTGGTGCCAACGAAGAAACAAATACAAGACCAGCACTCCTTTGTTGTTGATATCTACATTTTCCCCTTGTTCACCCTTTTTAATCCTTCAGTGACATCCACACCGACGTGTGAGGAAATCTCTGGCGGTGACTTTGCTGTTGTCTATGTTGCTTTAGTGTGGAGGAGAGGAGATCGTACTTTTCAACCGATCATCCTCGACTGTGGACCAATCATAGCCATTGATGTCTGCATTTGTTTGATGCGTATTTACGTTTCTGGGGAGGAAAATCACATTTGATTTTGAGTCTACACGGGATCTACATGTTGCTCATGGTGTAGGTTAGAGGCAGAAGTACAACTTGGATTTTTAGTGATGTTTAAAGTGCTGTCATGAGCATGGAAGACTCTGAAGCTGCTTAAGTTCAACCCTCTCAATGCTAAGGGCTGGCTGTAGGGGTATCTCTTGTGGAGGAAGTACTGGAGCAGTGGCCTGTTCTAACACTCTCAAGGCTGAATGCGTTGCAGAACTGAAGTGTTACAACATTAATTTCCAAATGTCAACAGTAGGTGCCTTGAGTAGGTCAATCAGACATCAATTAGAGGTCCTTCAAATAGAACAAGGCACTGAGAAATGGTGAAAACGACCATCATGAGCATCATGTTTTTCCAGATTATCTCCAAGGGTTAATGTGTGAAATGCAGACTGCGAGGTGATTATGTTGTGTTTCCTTTTGATATCAGACTTCATTTCTCCCCACACAGCGAACAGAAGGAGTGGCTTAATCGGCCCAATCAGATTTCATTAGTTATCAGCTGATTGTCAGCACGATGAAAAAGCAGGAGCTGTAATCCATCAGACGGAACCCACCTCGGTGCCTCTCACGTGAATTCACACTTCTAATTAAAAGATAATGAGCGCTGGGACAATGTGGGTGGCCTTCTGTGGCGTGAGACTTGTGATAAGTTTGACTCTCCACTCCATTACCCAGCTAGCCACGTCCCCAGGGTTTATTTGATCAAACCGAAGCCGGAATAATCTGTAAATACACTGTGGAGCATCTGTGTGCGACTACCCGCTCTCATATGTATGGATTCGCAACACATTCATATTCATACGCTGCGCATTACGGCGTGATGGATAGAACTTACCAGCCTCTGCATTTTCTTAACCGTAAATGGAAAAAAAAAAACACACAAATAAATAAATAAAAAACACCCTCCACCCTCCATTTTTCTTGTTGAGAAATGTGGTGTGCACCCACTGAACAACAGCCAGCAGAAACAGCTTCATTCGAGATGGTATGAGTGTTTGATTGCAGCTTATGTGTTTATTTTATTTATTCATGGCCCTCGCTTCATATTTCTTGTAATAGACTAAGCCTGTATTATACCAGAAGGTGCCAGACACAGCCTTAAAGCCTAAAGGAAAGCATGCATCTCCTTCTAGGCACAGAATGCAAACAACAGATGTCAAGTAGGACATTAATGGTATTTCCAATGAGTATGAATTTTATTTTTGATAAAGAAAAACACTTTATTCTATGTTCAATTTAATTATATATTTAAATATCTATATATTATCTTATGTATATTTTTACATCTCTATTAGGTTTATTTTATACCATTCTTGCACATTATCACATGCTTAGATTACTGTCTCTTTTCTTTATGTTTAATGCTAATTTCATCCGGGTGACTGTCTGTGAGGAGTGTGGTGTGTTCTCCCTGTGTCTGCATGGGTTTCCTCCGGGTGACTGTCTGTGAGGAGTGTGGTGTGATCTCCCAGTTTCCTCCGGGTGCTCCGGTTTCCTCCCACAGTCCAAAAACACACCTTGGTAGGTGGATTGGCGACTCAAAAGTGTCCGTAGGTGTGAGTGTGTGAGTGTGTGAGTGAATGTGTCTGTGTTGCCCTGTGAAGGACTGGTGCCCCCTCCAGGGTGTATTCCCACCTTGCGCCCAGTGATTCCAGGTAGGCTCTGGACCCACTGCGACCCTGAATTGGATAAGGGTTACAGATAATGAATGAATGAATGAATAATGCTAATTTTGAAGTTCTATTTTGTAACACAGTGCAATATTATAAGTAGCTTTTAAGATAAACAAGGACACTGCACGATCACAGAGAAAAAAAAAAAGATGTACAATATTACAGAGATAGTAAAATGATATATAGTCCTAGGTTTAGACTAAAATATATTACATATTCAAGTGCTTTCTTATTAAAATGACCAGTCCATCCACTGCGTCGGCAGGAAAACTTTTCTAGTCATTCCTGTGCCAGAAGTGGGCCAGGTCTGTTTCGGGATGTGGGGTCGACTGAGCATTGTTAATACGCGGGACACTCTTTGTTCACATGCAGTTCCTAATTCTGAGAGTGGGCCAGCAGTAATGCATCTCTGCCAGAAGTGGCCCATATCCATGTGCTGTTTGAAAAGTCAGGTTTGCCCAGGCACATGATGCTAGCAAAGCAGGGAGAGTGATGACTCCTATATTTCCTATAAGACACTTTGTCACTATGTACAGAAAACGTTACTCAACGGTTGTGGACTTTTCATTTACTACATTGTTGAATGCAGCAGCTGTGCTTCACACTCCAGTGGAAATCCAACATTACTTTGGGAAAATCTTTTTACATTGACTTCCGTTGACAGTTAAGAAGGTGCTTTCCTTCTCTGTGAAGTTACTATTTTGGAGAAGCAGGTTTCTCTTTGGACAGCGATGATTTGTTGTTAAGCTGCTACAAATACAAACACGTTAAGGTTGAACACACGTGGAGGAGAACACTAAACCTGGCAGATTTCTGAAAGGCTTCCACAGACTGATATCACTCCGAGGGATGTATTAATTTCTGCTATGTGTCTTTCAGCTAGTTTGGCTTAGAGTGACATGTGCAACTCTTAGTATTTAAGGTGGAATGGGGACTCTGTCAAAACTCTGTTCTGTCACCCATCACCAATTTAAAAAGCTTGGGGATCTACTTGTGTCAGAAGCTTTCTTACTTGCAATATTCCAACACACCTCAGTGGGACCCACCGAGTTCAGGATGGGCATGGGCATTGAGGGGTTGGTACATGGGTTATTAGTGGGGCACAGGTGGGCTACATATATGGGATAAATATGGGCAGCCTAGTGACTATATGTTTGGCACCGATTGGCTGTTTTCTACCTTCCTCTACAAGATACATAGAGCAGTCTCTGCAGTGCTGAGACCGGAGCAGCAAAGACAGATTCTACTCTCCCTTTTAAATCTCAGTAGAGCTTCACCATAATATTGAAGCTGTAATTCTAAGGTAAACATACTACCAACTGTTACTTTAATCCGTGGATATAACTTTCTGGTAGCTGGCTGGTTGGTACTCTGTACTCCTCAGCCAATCAGGATGCAGTTTAATTAAAATAACAGTCCACTGTGATGTTTTGATCTTGTTTTTTCTTGTGTTTTTTGTGCAGCTACTGTGTTTTAATGATAATAACTAGGTCTTTAGAAGTGACACGAACATAGGGGACAACTTTGTTTGTGCCATTACATGTAAAACCTGGTGGAAAAACTGTTTAATTGCAGCTAGCCAGAGTCTGGCCCCTTTACCCACCCCCCACCCCCTCCTCAAACATTAACTCTTGATAAACTTGTTTGCTGCATGCAACAGTAGCGTTAATTGGAATGTTCACAAACTAATTCAGCTATTAAGCAAGCAAAACATTCTCTCTCTCTCTCTCTCTCTCTCTCTCTCTCTCTCTCTCTCTCTCTCTCTCTCTCTCTTTCACATAACACAGGGGATTCACAAGGAAAAAGAGCTGTTTTTTCTTCCAAAGATTCAGAAAGAGAATATGTACTTCCTTCTTTCCACACAAGAGCAATTTGTAGTTCTACAATTCAAGAACGTAATCCACGCGTTGCTCTGCATACTTTGTCACCCCCCTTTCCTCCTGTTCATCAGTTCCTCAACAAGGGAGGAGTGTCTCACAGAGTGGACAGAGAGTGGACACAGGGTTTAAAAACTCCAGCAGCACTGCTGTGTCTGATCCACTCTACACCAGCACAACACACACTAACACACCACCACCACGTCAGTGTCACTGCAGCACTGAGAATGATCCACCACCTTCCTGTAAAGTGTTTGATAAGTGTGTTGTAACTCGACCAACTCTCACTGCACATGTATTTGTTTTTATGTAAATTATGTTGATTCCTTGTAAATATTGTCCAATCCTGATCCTGATTCCAAGCTGCTATTGTAAGCCCCAGCTCCACATACGCTGGGCCTTCTCATTAAAGGTTTCATTTCCACATCCTGGGCTACTGTGTGTCCAGGTTCTCACTGTGGTTAAAGCCTTATGCATTACCTGGACACTATTCTGATATATTTGAGCTGACCCCAATAACTTTAGCTGCCCAGCTTTTCCAAGGTTTCACATTCTTTTTCTCGCCTTGCATCCAGTGGGATAAGGGCAGTGTAAATTGATGTGCTCGACTGTAACATTTCTCATTCAAGCTTTCAAATGGCGGCCCGGTTGAGCCATGATGCAAAAAGCCCGCTTCTCCGAGCGGTCATTGTTAAAGCAATACCTTGAGTCCGTTCCCCGGCTCTATTGCAATACGGCGTAACAATTGCCTGCTTTCCCGACGCTATTAGCTGAAAGCCAGGCTTTTAGGGGGGAAAAATATTCCGACGTCGGCCGGCTGAACTTTTACGGATGTAGGAAATTGCTCTCAAAATGTCACATGCTTCTCAGTGTCCACAGCGAGCCAGAGTCGGGATTGGGACGCTGGACACCGGTTCTATTTTTGGGTCTCCTGCGCTCAGTGAGACGACGACTGGCCGGCTCTTTTCATTACGGCAGCAGAGCCACTTTGTCCACCTTTCTCTGCCGCTCTCTGATCTCTCTGTCAATCAGAGCCAAGCTGAAAAAGCCACAGAGCGGGTGGTCCCCTGGGGAGGGGGGGGGCTGAACTCATCAGAATTTCTTGCCTTACAATGTGATTGAGATGTGGCTTGATGGTTTTCCTCCAGGCCAGAGATTCTGACTCATGTGGAAGGCTCAGAAGGGGATGGTATTCTCTGCATGCAGAGACACATTACAAGGTATGTTTTTCAGATACAGTTTTAAATTACCCTCATTATAACAGAGCCACACACAGTTTCCAAACAGGACTTTGTAGCTCTACAATTACAGACTGTAGTCCATATGTTGCTCCGCAAGCTTTGTTACGCCCCTTTCCCCCTGTTCCTCAGCGCTCAGGACCCCCACAGAGCAGTTGTGATGTGGTGGTGGATCATTCTCAGCGCTGCAGTGACACTGACGTGGTGGTGGTGTGTTAGTGTGTGTTGAGCTGGTGTAGAGTGGATCAGACACAGCAGTGCTGCTGGAGTTTTTAAACCCTGTGTCCACTCTCTGTTCACTCTGTGAGACACTCCTCCCTCGTTGGTCAGTAGCTCATCTGTCCACAAGATGCCCCCCACAAGGTGTGTTGCTTGAAACAGATAGATTTAAAAACTCAAGCATCACTGCTGTGCCTGATCCACTTGTGCCAGCACAACACACACTAACACACCACCAACAGGGGGAAACAACAGAAGGGCTATGTTCTGTAATTGTAGAACTACAGAGCGCTCATGTGAGGTCAGTGGAGCTGATAAAATGCATGTAGAAGGTGGTTTTAATGTTTTTATCTGATTGTTTCATACCTTATAGGTCATAGGTATCCATGACAACCACTTCCTACACCATCCGTCATTGGTCAGTGTATGATCGCAGGAGCAGTGTTGAGTGCTGGACAGCCAACATCATTACTGTGATCACAACGAAGGAAAGACTATGTAGAAGCGACGCATCAAATGTGAACCTCCCACATTCCCTTCCACTAATTCACAATTCAGAATTACAGACATGAGTCGATGACATCACCACAAACTCCCAACCAAGTGTGAAGTGTTTGTTCTCAATCCATTCGCATCTTGAGCAGTGAAGCGGTCCTCTCCTGGACCATGGACCCTTCTTCAGCGTCTCCAGCTACCGGCATCTGACGCGCCTCAGTGGCATGTGCCGTGGCTCTGCGTTTGTGCTTAAACGTTCAACAGATGGCGATGCTTCAGTGGATGGAGTAATGAGCCACTAGGGGAAGCCAAAAGCAACACGCGAGCGCTCATCTGCCCGTTGTGTGTTTGATCCTAACAGTCTATCTTCACCGCTGCTGCTCAAGCACAAACAGAGAAGGTGCCAATGCAACTGGAAAGGAACTAAAGAAAGAGGGAATGGAGAGGGGGTCCAATAAACCCATGAATAACATCCACATAACAACCAGTGGCCCCTGGAGCTGGAAATCTGCACCAGGGTTTTTCAATTTATTTTGTATTCCAAGCGACCCATATTCTGACTAGTGTTTATACTTCAACCCAGACAACTCTGAATGTTATAAGTGTTGCAGTAACACAAGGGATTAGAATGTAATTGATTCACCATTCAAAGTAGAACTGGAAATGAACTAGCTACTTACTGAGACTGCACGGTGGCGCAGCAGATAGTGTCGCAGTCACACAGCTCCAAGGGCCTGGAGGTTGTGGGTTTGATTTCCGCTCCGGGTGACTGTCTGTGAGGAGTTGATGTGTTCTCCCTGTGTCCGCGTGGGTTTCCTCCGGTTGGTCCGGTTTCCTCCCACAGTCCAAAAACACACGTTGCAGGTGGATTGGCGATTGGCAGTGTCCGTAGGTGTGAGTGTGTGAGTGAATGTGTGTGTGTGTGTTGCCCTGTGAAGGACTGGCGCCCCCTCCAGGGTGTGTTCCCGCCTTGCGCCCGATGATTCCAGGTAGGCTCTGGACCCACCGCGACCCTAAATTGGATAAGCGGTTACAGATAATGGATGGATGGACTTACTGAGACTATCTACTTACTTGGTCTCATATCATAGGGGAATATTATTACTGCTACACTGTGTAACTCAGGTCCGAGGGGTAAGATGGCACTTGAAAACAAGGTGTAGGTGTAAAAATAAGGAATGGTATTCACCCTAAAACTTAAAACAGCTGTCTACACAGTCTGGGTTTAAGGAGGTGTTTGCTTACATGTTCATTGTGTGTTTATTTGCTTGTTTAATTTCAGTTATTTAATATTAATTTTCCTGTGACACTTTCCTTTTTGGCTTGTGACCCCGGATTTTAAATCAGTGGTTTACACTGCCCCGGTCGTCTAGTACTGAAGGGACTACAGGCTCATGCAGGGCAAGGAATATCCACTTGCAGAGTTAAAACCCCATTTCCAGACACAGCGGGAAATGAGAATGTGTTTTATGAGTATATTTTACATATTATCTGACTTACAAAAGCACAAAGACAAAATTCTCAAAGTTGCCACTGACCAATTTGAGTGTTTGCTGTAAATAGAAAAATATTTCCCAATCATTTCCTTCACCAGACTCCAAAAAAAAAGTGGGGACAGAGGCTTGTTTACTACTGTGTTACATCACCTTTCCTTTAATAACACTTTCAGCTGCTCAGCAGGCTGTGGTCACCATTGTCTGGTTCTCTTCTTCATGATGCCTCGCAGGAGAGAGATCTGGACCACAGACAGACTGGTAAATCTAAAACACTATGATCTATAAAGCCATGCTGTGTATGTAGCACATGCAGAAAGAGGCCTGGCACTGTCCTTCCTGCTGAAATAACCATATGCTTCCCAAAGAAAGACAACTTTTGACTTTTGCTGCTATCACTGAAAAATCAGTGTCTGGATGGTCACATTTATATTTAACACAGAGCACTTGACGTCCTGATTTGACTGTAGCATGTTTCCACTGTTTTCCCAACCATCTGAGATAAGCCTAGACCCAGAGAACTCTTAGAAGTTGATTTAATGTTTTTTTTTTTTTTGGAGTAACAGAGTTGCAGGTTGCACTTATCTATCTATCTATCTATCTATCTATCTATCTATCTATCTATCTATCTATCTATCTGTCTGTCTATCTATCTATCTATCTATCTATCTGTCTGTCTATCTGTCTATCTATCTATCTATCTATCTGTATGTCTGTCTATCTATCTCTGTCTATCTGTCTATCTATCTATCTATCTATCTGTCTATCTATCTATCTATCTATCTATCTGTCTCTGTCTATTTATCTATCTCTGTCTATATATCTATCTATCTGTCTGTCTATCTATCTATCTATCTATCTATCTATCTATCCATCTATCCGTCTATCCGTCTGTTTGTCTGTCTGTCTATCTATCTATCTATCTATCTATCTAACTATATATCTATCTGTCTGTCTGTCTGTCTATCTATCTCTGTCTATCTATCTATCTATCTATCTATCTATCTATCTATCTATCTATCTATCTGTCTGTCTGTCTATCTATCTCTGTCTATCTATCTATCTATCTATCTATCTATCTATCTATCTATCTATCTATCTGTCTATCTATCTCTGTCTATCTATCTATCTATCTATCTAATCGACTAGTTAAAATTAAACTAGTTAAAATGTTATTAAGCATTAATGCATTTTTAACTATTTAATGTCTTAAGTGCTATTAAATGGTTAATTCATGCCTCATTTAATCATTAACTAATTAAAGACATAAACACTTGTTGTTTTCCATAATATATAACATTATTTATGACAGTAGCAAGCATTACCCAATGGTAAATAATTCAAATAATTTATAATTGACACTTGTTAAGACATTAAACAACATTTATAAGTTTAGAAATAATTCTAATTAAACATTAATTAACAATACTTACAACTATCTAAACGGTTTTTAAAATGTTAAGTATTGTCTCAGTTGATCATTCGCTAATCACTCACTGCATATAGTTAGGTGTTTATATCGACAGACCATTCACCTCATCACGTAAACTTTAGACACATTTTTACTCTGTCAATGTTTTGGAGTTTGATGCAAATGTCAAATATTAAAATAATAATAGTAATTCTTCAGCGAAAACACTGCAATTCTTATGATAAATTTGGACTGAAATAAGCTATGAGCAATCAATTTGGACTCCCCGCTGCACATGTACTAAATAATCCCTCAGTTGTACAATATCTCTGCCAAGAGCTCCTGGATCTATAAATGCCCATGCATCCAATTATAGCACACTTATTAATACAAGTGGCAAATGAAAAGAAAGCTCGTCTACATCAGCATAAACACAGACACTTTCAGACTTAACATTCCACCAAGGTCTTTGGGCTGTGTAAAAATGCTGAGCAGGCCCAGTTGACCTCATCAAGACTGCACAAGGAAAAGATCTAAGTGACTTTGAAAGAGAGTTCATTATTGGGGCAGGAGCTTCAGTCACGGGAGCACTCAGCTGGCTTGTCTTTCAATAGAACCCATGACTTCAGTGACATCTGCATTCAGATCTGTGGGAAAGACCTGAGTAAATGCATCCATTTAATAAAAGTGATGCTAGTGTGGTATGTACAGACAAACAGCAGTGACACTGACTGAGAAAGCCCATGCAAGGCATGATCTAATCATGCGTGAGTAGCTCTGGTGGCTTGTGGTGGTCCAATTATTTAATGAGGCGTTTTACTTTGTCTTAAGTGTTCAACTACCTGCATGTAGCACATTAACATAACAAACATTCGTCTAGCATTGACCTGTAGAAACATCTCTTTCAGGTGCATCATTAGCGGCCTAAAACCATTTTAAAACCTTCAGTCTTCAGCCAATGTTTCACCACCATTAATTACTCAAAAGCTATTAGCAGGTACTTCATAAGCAGAAGTTACTCAGGATATAATTATCCTGATAACAGGCTACAAATTTAATTTCAAGCAAAGACACCAATTTATTTTCATTTGGCGAGTAGTAAGAACAGATTTAGACCTCGGTCGTGAGGATGAGAGAACCCGGTCACCATAACAAGGTCACTGGACGGGTTTTGGCCGTCTGGCCAAAACTCTAGGTTGCCAGGCCCTTTCAGAAATATGACACAGTAAAATGAATATATTCCCCAGTAATTTATGATCTTCTCCATCTTCTTCACAGAAATTAATGAGTTGTGTTATGAGCAAAGTCTATGGAGATACAGCTCATATCCTTCCCAGCTCTTCAATCAGACTTCAGTCTGGACCTCCTCTCCACAAACTCGGACCGCCGTGATCAATCATGGTTATCGCTAAACGGCAAAAGTTTGGAAACTCCACTCGTCTCAAAGATAAACGAATGCCTTCATATGACACTTCCAGCTGATCTTTGCATTGTTTGACCGTGAAGAATTGACCAAATTTTATATGTTTTAAATGCCTCCAGTATCACTGCTGGGCTGAGTATAGTCCACAGCCCAAACTATCTAGCCAAGAATGTCCTAGGGGGCAGTGTCTTGTGAGAGGTATCCTGTGTCACTGATGAAGGACTAGAGGACGAGCGACACACACTGTGCAGCGACAGATGAGCTACTGTCTCTGACTCTACATCTACAAGGTGGACCAACGAGGGAGGAGTGTCTCACAGAGTGGACAGAGAGTGGACACAGGGTTTAAAAACTCCAGCAGCACTGCTGTGTCTGATCCACTCAAAGGGGATTTAATTAATTATCATCCCTTATTTTTTAGGTGTTGTTCAAACAAATTTCAATATGTAATGGACCTCACTAAGCCTCATAAAACTCATTCACTCTGAACAAGAGGGCACTTATGTGGTTAGAGGGCAGTAAAAGGGCAGTGGTAGGTCTCTTTAGGTGTTTACTCCATCTTCCTCAGGGGCTTTGGCAGCTTCTGGAACCAACATTGTGAGCTACTCTGAGACTAAATTTGTCAGGTTATGCCTGTTGTATTAAAAAAGACAGGTCCACCCACTGTCCAACACACATGTGGGGGCGACACCAACACACAACAGCCACTGAGAGACATTAAAATCATTAGTTTTACTAGTCAAACCTCAAATATGAAACAAATAGCACCTTTCATCTACAACCCTACATCTTCCAGTGTCCAAAAATTAGACAATTCCATAATTTATGGCACTAAACATTGCAGACATTTGTGGACAACACCAGCACTGTGTTTACCTCTAAACAGCCCCAGCAGTAATGCGCTGAAGAAGCACAAAGGTGGCAGAAATGTTCCCCAACTTCACCGCACTCCTGAAAGCCCCAGTAAACTCCAGACTTGGTTAACACAGCTGGATCAGAGCAGCAGTATCAAAGACCAAAATATGCAAATGGGGCATCAGATATGCGATTGGGGCAACATGTTTCCTCATTACCAGATCACAGAGGCAGATGACGGCTGTCCATCTCGACGCTGCTTTATGCAAATGTCCGGGAGCCTTGCGACGAGATTGAATCAATCTCCATCACTTTCAACTGCGACAACAAACAGGCAGTGAGTTTCCACATTAATGAGAGTGTTCAGAGGAGGAACGTGCTTCGATAAGCAGAGAGGAAGAAGGCTGCGCCTACACTGGGACGTTGTCATCTGAGATAGGCTTTCAAGTTGTGACCAGATTACGTTTTTCAATTAAGAGGAGGGAGACTGATTCTTCAAAAGAGGGTCCTGATAGAAGAAGGACAAAATATCATTCTTCAGAAAGTACAAGCTGATATCACCAGACCCTTCTGGCTCATTCTCTGGTGGAGGAAGTAGTTGGAGATGTCTTGACCTCTTTGGATCCATGGGCTGGAGATGAGATTTAAGGCCATATAATCAAGTGAATTAGAATGATATAACTGCATATTGTAGATGAATATTAAGGAGCGATTGTGTAGAACATCATCAGGGCACTATTGGAAGAGCCAATGGTCAAGTCTGGGACATCCACTGGAGGAGGAGGAGTGTCCATAGTCTGTCCTGAGACTGTACTATTTATAAAATGCATTTTAAAATATGGATCTCTTGAAACATTATATAAACATTATATATAGGAAATTATTTTTTAATGTGAGGAACAAAACATAAAACACTACCAAATCCAGCCAAAAAAATCCAGTTCAAAAACAAGCCGGGGTCTCAAATGACTCACTACTCACTGTGCCCTTTGTAGTGCACAGTGTACAAAATATGGTTCTATCAGGGTTGATAACTGCTAAATTAGTTCTTACCAAGTTTAGTCAAACAAGCCGAGTGGACCAGAGACGTTCCCTGAGCACTGATATACAGTCGAACAGCACTGGGACTTCATTTATCATTTATCACTCAGTTTACAGGTCTGTCACGTCAGCAGCTAGCATGGGTTTAAATTTGCTTTAAATCCTTACTCGGAGAAATACACATGCCACACACTATTGAGCCTGAGGTAACACAGACCTGCGCAAAGTACACAAAGTCCAAAGTACAGTACACAGTGAAATGAAAAGCAATGTTCTATCAGGTGCTACATAACACTACTCACACAAGACGACATAAAGTGCACGAGTGAGGACAAGTACGAAAGCCGTGCACAATAAACAATATATAACAGGGAGATGGAGAACGTGCGGTTTGACTCATCACAAGTCACAGTGGGGGTGATGTATGTGAAATAAAGTGCATCCATCCATCCATTATCTGTAACCGCTTATCCAATTTTTTTTTAGGGTCGCGGTGGGTCCAGAGCCTACCTGGAATCATTGGGCGCAAGGCTGGACTACACCCTGGAGGGGGCGCCAGTCCTTCACAGGGCAACACAGACACGGACACTTTTGAGTCGCCAATCCACCTACCAACGTGTGTTTTTGGACTGTGGGAGGTAAACCCACGCGGACACAGGGAGAACACACCAACTCCTCACAGACAGTCACCCGGAGTGGGAATCGAACCCACAACCTCCAGGTTCCTGGAGCTGTGTGACTGCGACACTACCTGCTGCGCCACCATGCCGCGAAATAAAGTGCAGTATTTATATGCTATAATTAGATAATAATAGTAATGCTATAATGAAAATAGAAATGTAAACATTGTATACTAGTGTTTCATGGTGCACTATTCATTCATTCATTCATTATCTGTAACCGCTTATCCAACTCATGGGTCCAGAGCCTATCTGCAATCATTGGGCACAAGGCGGGAATACACCCTGGAGGGGGTGCCAGTCCTTCACAGGGCGACACAGACACAGTCACACATTCACTCATACACTGACACCTACAGAGTCGCCAATCCACCTACCAACGTGTGTTTTTGGACTGTGGGAGGAAACCCACGCGGACACGGGGAGAACACACTACACTCCTCACAGACAGTCACCAGGAGCAGGAATCGAACCCACAACCTTCAGGCCCCTGGAGCTGTGTGACTGCGACACCTACCTGCTGCGCCACCGTGCCGCCCCATGGTGCACTAATTAGCAGAAAAATTAAAGTCCTTCTTTGTGCAGCAAGTATGTCTTAAATTAATAAATTCAGAATAATGTGGTAGTGCCCAGGAAAAAGAAACTAGTCAAGACCCAAAGCTATTTGTGTGGACGGAGACGAATGAAGAACACTAAAAATAACTAATAAAAAATAACACCCAGAAGGTCATCACCAAGTGGGGGCTAGGTCTCAGAGACTCACTCAGTTTCTCACTCACTCATATTTAGCAGGTCAAATGCTGTCCACAAGGGGGTGCTGCAGTAACAGTAAAACAGCATTTGATGATTCATATGAGCAGTGCTCCATATCAGTGACACTGTGTACTTGTTACAATTTATATCATCCCTGTCGGAGAGAAACATTTGTCTAAAATATAATCTATTTATTACAGAAAATCAAAACCAAAACAATATTAATTTTACTTATAATTTTAATTGATTACATGTAAAATACTGATAATTTAAGTAAGTACTGCTACAATAACAATGTAAAACTTTCTCTGCTGTTTTATGCTATGTTTTCCAGACATCTGCATCACCTGTTTGGTGTATTCAGGTTCTGAAGCTGTGTGTGTGTGTGTGTGTGTGTGTGTGTGTGTGTGTGTGTGTGTAGCGTAGCTCCAACACCTGCTGCTCCCCGTCCAAATGATGTACTGCGAGGTGTCAACTGGTGAAATTACTGTAGCGGCGCTAGGATTTAACACCTGGCTCCATTTGCTGGAGTGATGCAGCCCATCAGCAAACACACAGAGAAGTTTTCACTTCTGAATAAGAGCCCTGCGCTCACCAGGCTTCATAAATCATTCATAACTCATCATACAGCACTCATTCATCCATCCACCCATTCATTCATTCATCTTCAGTAACTCCTTCAAAATATTCAGGGTCACAATGGGTCCTGGGACTCATTTGATGCAAGACAGGAACAGACCTTGGACAGAGAAACACACACTCACACTCTCGTCCAGTCACTCACACACTCGCCCAGACACTCACACACTCGCCCAGTCACTCACACACTCGCCCAGACACTCACACACTCGCCCAGACACTCACACACTTGCCCAGACACTCACACACTCGCCCAGTCACTCACACACTCGCCCAGTCACTCACACTCTCGTCCAGTCACTCACACACTCACCCAGTCTTTCACACACACAGTCTCTCACACACTCATCCAGTCACTCACACACTCGCCCAGTCACTCACACTCTCGTCCAGTCACTCACACACTCGCCCAGACGCTCACACATTCGTCCAGTCGCTCACACACTCGCCCAGTCACTCACACACTCGCCCAGTCACTCACACACTCGCCCAGACACTCACACACTCGCCCAGACATTCACACACTCGCCCAGACACTCACACACTCGCCCAGTCACTCACACACTCGCCCAGACACTCACACACTCGCCCAGACACTCACACTCTCGCCCAGACACTCACACACTCGCCCAGACACTCACACACTCGCCCAGACACTCACACACTCGACCAGACACTCACACACTCGCCCAGTCACTCACACACTCGCCCAGACACTCACACACTCGCCCAGTCACTCACACACTCGCCCAGTCACTCACACACTCGCCCAGACACTCACACACTCGCCCAGTCACTCACACACTCGCCCAGTCACTCACACACTCGCCCAGACACTCACACACTCGCCCAGTCTCTCACACACTCGCCCAGTCAGACATACACTCGCCCAGTCACTCACACACTCGCCCAGTCACTCACGCACTCGCCCAGTCACTCACGCACTCGTCCAGTCTCTCACACACTCTCCCAGTCAGACATACACTCGCCCAGTCACTCACACACTCGCCCAGTCACTCACACACTCGCCCAGACACTCACACACTCGCCCAGTCTCTCACACACTCGCCCAGTCAGACATACACTCGCCCAGTCACTCACACACTCGCCCAGACACTCACACACTCGCCCAGTCTCTCACACACTCGCCCAGTCAGACATACACTCGAACAGTCACTCACACACTCGCCCAGTCACTCACGCACTCGCCCAGTCACTCACACACTCGTCCAGTCTCTCACACACTCTCCCAGTCAGACATACACTCGCCCAGTCACTCACACACTCGCCCAGTCACTCACACACTCGCCCAGACACTCACACACTCGCCCAGTCTCTCACACACTCGCCCAGTCAGACATACACTCGCCCAGTCACTCACACACTCGCCCAGTCACTCACACACTCGCCCAGTCACTCACGCACTCGCCCAGTCTCTCACGCACTCGCCCAGTCTCTCACGCACTCGCCCAGTCTCTCACGCACTCGCCCAGTCACTCACACACTCGCCCAGTCACTCACACACTCGCCCAGACACTCACACACTCGCCCAGACACTCACACACTCGCCCAGTCTCTCACACACTCGCCCAGTCACTCACACACTCGCCCAGTCACTCACACACTCGCCCAGTCACTCACGCACTCGCCCAGTCTCTCACGCACTCGCCCAGTCTCTCACACACTCGCCCAGTCACTCACACACTCGCCCAGTCACTCACACACTCGCCCAGACACTCACACACTCGCCCAGACACTCACACACTCGCCCAGTCTCTCACACACTCGCCCAGTCAGACATACACTCGCCCAGTCACTCACGCACTCGCCTAGACACTCACACACTTGCCCAGTCTCTCACACACTCGCCCAGACACTCACACACTCGCCCAGACACTCACACACTCGCCCAGACACTCACACACTCGCCCAGTCACTCACACACTCTGCCAGTTACTCACACACTCGCCCAATCACACACACATGCCTAGTCACAAACACACTCTCCCTGTCACTCACACACTCGCCCAGTCTCTCAAACACTCGCCCAGACACTCACACAATTGCCCAGTCTCTCACACACTTGCCCAGTCTCTCACACACTCGCGCGGTTAGTCATACACTCGGCCAGTCTGTCACACACTCGCCCAGTCACTCACGCACACTCGCCCAGTCACACACACACACACTCGCCCAATCTCTCACACACTCGCCCAGTCACTCACGCACACTCGCCCAGTCACACACACACACACACACTTGCCCAGTCTCTCACACACTTGTCCAGTCTCTCACACACTCGCCCAGTCACTCACACACTCTCCCAGTCACTCACACACTCGTCCAGACACTCACACACTCGCCCAGACACTCAAACACTCGCCCTGTCAGCCATACACTTGCCCAGTCTCTCACACACTCGCCCAGTGTCTCACACACTCGCCCAATCAGTCATACACTCGCCCAGTCTCTCACACACTTGTTCAGTCACTCACGCACACTCACCCAGTCACACATACACACACTCGCCCAGTCACTCACGCACACTCGCCCAGTCACACACACACACACTTGCCCAGTCTCTCACACACTCGCCCAGTCACTCACGCACACTCGCCCAGTCACACACACACTTGCCCAGTCTCTCACACACTCGCCCAGTCACACACACACACACTTGCCCAGTCTCTCACACACTTGTCCAGTCACTCACGCACACTCACCCAGTCACACATACACACACTCGCCCAGTCTGTCACACACTCGCCCAGTCACTCACGCACACTCGCCCAGTCACACACACACACACTTGCCCAGTCTCTCACACACTTGTCCAGTCACTCAGGCACACTCACCCAGTCAAACATACACACCCTCGCCCAGTCTGTCACACACTCGCCCAGTCACTCACGCACTCGCCCAGTCACACACACACACACTCGCCCAGTCTCTCACACACTCGCCCAGTCATTCACGCACACTCGCCCAGTCACACACACACACACTTGCCCAGTCTCTCACACACTTGCCCAGTCTCTCACACACTTGCCCAGTCTCTCACACACTCGCCCGGTCAGTCATACACTCGCCCAGTCACACACACACACACTTGCCCAGTCTCTCACACACTTGCCCAGTCTCTCACACACTTGCCCAGTCACTCACACACTCGCCCAGTCACTCACGCACTCGCCCAGTCTCTCACGCACTCGTCCAGTCTCTCACACACTCGCCCAGTCAGACATACACTCGCCCAGTCACTCACACACTCGCCCAGACACTCACACACTCGCCCAGACACTCACACACTCGCCCAGTCACTCAGGCACACTCACCCAGTCACACATACACACACTCGCCCAGTCTCTCACACACTCGCCCAGTCACTCACGCACTCGCCCAGTCACACACACACACACTCGCCCAGTCTCTCACACACTCGCCCAGTCATTCACGCACACTCGCCCAGTCACACACACACACACTTGCCCAGTCTCTCACACACTTGCCCAGTCTGTCACACACTTGCCCAGTCACTCACGCACTCGCCCAGTCACTCACGCACTCGCCCAGTCTCTCACGCACTCGTCCAGTCTCTCACACACTCGCCCAGTCACTCACGCACTTGCCCAGACACTCACACACTCGCCCAGACACTCACACACTCGCCCAGACACTCACACACTCGCCCAGACACTCACACACTCGCCCAGTCACTCACACACTCTGCCAGTTACTCACACACTCGCCCAATCACACACACATGCCTAGTCACAAACACACTCTCCCTGTCACTCACACACTCGCCCAGTCTCTCAAACACTCGCCCAGACACTCACACAATCGCCCAGTCTCTCACACAATCGCCCAGTCTCTCACACAATCGCCCAGTCTCTCACACACTCGCGCGGTCAGTCATACACTCGGCCAGTCTGTCACACACTCGCCCAGTCACTCACGCACACTCGTCCAGTCACACACACACACACTCGCCCAGTCTCTCACACACTCGCCCAGTCACTCACACACTTGCCCAGTCACTCACACACTCGCCCAGTCACTCACGCACTCGCCCAGTCACTCACACACTCGCCCAGTCACTCACGCACTCGCCCAGTCTCTCACGCACTCGTCCAGTCTCTCACACACTCGCCCAGTCAGACATACACTCGCCCAGTCACTCACACACTCGCCCAGTCACTCACGCACTCGCCCAGACACTCACGCACTTGCCCAGTCTCTCACACACTCGCCCAGACACTCACACACTCGCCCAGACACTCACACACTCGCCCAGACACTCACACACTCGCCCAGTCACTCACACACTCGCCCAGTCACTCAGGCACACTCACCCAGTCACACATACACACACTCGCCCAGTCTGTCACACACTCGCCCAGTCACTCACGCACTCGCCCAGTCACACACACACACACTCGCCCAGTCTCTCACACACTCGCCCAGTCATTCACGCACACTCGCCCAGTCACACACACACACACTTGCCCAGTCTCTCACACACTTGCCCAGTCTGTCACACACTTGCCCAGTCTCTCACGCACTCGTCCAGTCTCTCACACACTCGCCCGGTCAGTTATACACTTGCCCAGTCTCTCACACACTTACCCAGTCTCTCACACACTCGCCCGGTCAGTCATACACTCGCCCAGTCTCTCACACACTTGTCCAGTCACTCACGCACACTCACCCAGTCACACACACTCGTCCAGTCTCTCACACACTCGCCCAGTCACTCATGCACACTCGCCCAGTCACACACACACACACATTTGCCCAGTCTCTCACACACTTGTCCAGTCACTCACGCACACTCGCCCAGTCACACACACACACACTCGCCCAGGCTGTCACACACTCGCCTAGTCACTCACGCACACTCGCCCAGTCACACACACACACACTCGCCTAGTCTGTCACACACTCGCCCAGTCACTCACGCACACTCGCCCAGTCACACACACTCGTCCAGTCTCTCACACACTCGCCCAGTCACTCATGCACACTCGCCCAGTCACACACACACACACATTTGCCCAGTCTCTCACACACTTGTCCAGTCACTCACGCACACTCGCCCAGTCACACACACACACACTCGCCCAGGCTGTCACACACTCGCCTAGTCACTCACGCACACTCGCCCAGTCACACACACACACACTCGCCTAGTCTCTCACACACTTGCCCAGTCTCTCACACACTCACCCAGTCACTCACACACTCGCCCGGTCAGTCATACATTCGAACAGTCTCTCACACACTCGCCCAGTCACTCACACACTCGCCCAGTCACTCACACACTCGCCAAGTCACTCACACACTTGCCCAGTCACTCACACTCTCGCCCAGACACTCACACACTCTCCCAGTCACTCACGCACACTCACCCAGTCTGTCACACACTTGCCCAGTCACTCACGTACACTCGCTCAGTCTGTCACACACTCACCCAGTCACACACACACACTCGCCCAGTCTGTCACACACTCGCCTAGTCTGTCACACACTTGTTCAAAAGGTCACCCAGTCACTTACACACACACACGCGCACACACACATGCCTTTGGACAGTTTCACACACTCACCAAGTCACTCACATAATCACCAGGTCAGTCTCACATACCTGTGGACTGTGAGTGATTCTATGAAAATGAGTGACTGGGTGAGTGTGTGAGTGACTGGGTGAGTGTATGACTGACTGGGCGAGTGTGTGAGTGACTGAGTGACCAGGTGAGTGTGTGAGTGACTGGGTGAGTGTGTGAGTGACTGGGCGAGTGTGTGAGTGTGACTGGGTTAGTGTGTCAGTGACTGGGTGAGTGTATGACTGACTGGGCGAGTGTGTGAGTGACTGAGTGACTTGGTGAGTGTGTGAGTGACTGAGTCTCACACACTCACTCAGTCACTCACACACTCACCCAGTCACGTACACACTCACTCAGTCACTCACACACTCACCCAGTCACTCACACACTCACCCAGTCACTCACACACTCGCCCAGTCACTCACACACTCGCCCAGTCACTCACACACTCACACAGTCACTCACCCAGTCACTCACACACTCGCCCAGTCACCCACACACTCACTCAGTCACTCAGACACTCACCCAGTCACTCACACACTCGCCCAGTCACACACACACTCACCTGGTCACTCACACACTCACCTGGTCACTCACACACTCACTCAGTCACTCACACACTCACTCAGTCACTCACACACTCACCCAGTCACTCACACACTCGCTCAGTCACTCACACACTCGCCCAGTCACTCACACACTCACCCAGTTACTCACACACTCACTCAGTCACTCACACACTCACCCAGTCACTCACACACTCGCCCAGACTCTCACACACTCGCCCAGACACTCACACACTCGTCCAGTCACTCACACACTCGCCCAGTCACTCACACACTCACCCAGTCACTCACACACTCACTCAGTCACTCACACACTTGCCCAGTCAGTCACACACTCACCCAGTCACTCATACACTCACCCAGTCACTCGCCCAGTCACTCAAACACTGACTGTGTCCAGATCGGTCTGTTCTTTGTGAAAGTGTCACACACAGAAAACTATGACCGTTATCAAACAACTTAAACAATGAAAGTTGAATTAAGGAAGTAGTTCCATGTTCCGTGTTTTGTTTGTTTATTTGTTTGTTTGTTTTGGACAGTGGCAGTATGTCCTCGTCTGGTTTTCATCTGGAATGGTGTGGGAGTTTAATCTCACTTGGGCGGCCGTGTCCCGGGGCACAGTTCTCCGCTTCTCGTCAAGAATCAAGAAAACAACAGGAATTAGGACAGAGCGAAGATTTCATGTCTTTCCTTCAAAAGCATGCTCTTTGTGTGGGGGTGTTTTAAGTGTGTGTGTGTGTGTGTGAGAGACATGGGGGTGTAGTCCTGCTGTAGTCCATTATACAGAGATTATTTTATCTTATTTGTGTGGTTCTGGCCAGGACGGCCGCGGGGCTGAGGGGGTTTTATGGACTAATCCTCCACAAAGCTCGTAATAACCTGTCAGTTCAGCCCCAGCCAAAAGAGCCCACCCCTCTCTCTATTCCTCTTTTCCTATCCCTTATTTCCTCTCTCTTTCTTACAGCATCCATCCATCCATCAAGCTCTCACTCTCTTTTTCTCCCGTTCTCTCTACCTCCATGTTTTTATCTCTATCGTTCTTTCTTCCTCTCTCTCCTTCTGCCTTATGCTATCCATCTCTCTTTCTTTTTCCACATCCAAGTCCATGAGGTGCTTCAGTCCCCCATCTCTCTCTCTCTCTCTATCTTATCTTCCTCTCTCCCTCCCTCTCTCATCTTCCTCTCTCCCCTCTCTCTCTCTCTCTCTCTCTCTCTCTCTCTCTCATCTTCCTCTCTCCCCTCTCTCTCTCTCTCTCTCTCTCTCTCTCTCATCTTCCTCTCTCCCCTCTCTCTCCCTCTCTCATCTTCCTCTCTCCTCCCTCTCTCTCCCTCTCTCATCTTCCTCTCTCCCCTCTCTCTTTATCTCTCTCTCCCTCTCTCATCTTCCTCTCTCTCTTTCCCTCTCTCTCCCCACTCTCTCTCTCTCTCTCCCTCTCTCATCTTCCACTCTCTTCTCTCTCTCTCTCTTTCTCTCTCTCTCTCTCTCTCTTTTCCTCTCTCTCTCTCTCTCTCTCTCTCTCTCTCTCTCTCTCTCTCTCTCATCTTCCTCTCTCCTCTCTCTCTCTCATCTTCCTCTCTCTCCCCACTCTCTCTCTCTCTCATCTTCCTCTCTCCTCTCTCTCCCTCTCTCATCTTCCTCTCTCCCCTCTCTCTCTCCCTCTCTCATCTTCCTCTCTCCTCTCTCTTTATCTCTCTCTCTCTCTCTCTCTCTCTCTCTCTCTCTCTCTCTCTCTCTCTCTCTCCCCTCTCTCTCTCTCTCTCTCTCTCTCTCTCTCTCTCTCTCTCTCTCTCTCTCTCTCTCTCATCCATGAGGATGTTTTATATTATAGCAGCTCACCACTAGGCCTCTGAAAGGAATATGGAATATTTTCCTACTCTCCTTCAATAGATATATAGTGCAGTTTCTGCAGTGCTGAGCTTGGAGTAGCAGAGACAGAGGCTCCATTCTCCCTGTTACAGCTCAGTGGATCATCACAATGATTTTGAAGCTGTGATTTTAAGTGTTGCTTTAAAGCTCTACCCAGAAGGCTGCGAGACTCCACACAGACGGTGCCACAAGGCAGCAGCTACACACAGGTGGGTGTGAAATTGTGCACCAATGTATTTATTAGCCATTAACATCAGAGCATTACTCCTGGCATGTGAACAGAGACACTGGATCCATCCTGTTGATCAATACGAGTTGATGAGCTCCAGTTTTGCCTCGTTGTTTGTAAAAATCATTTCTTGTTATTGCAGAAAAGGTCAGAGTAGATTCTCTGAACACTAATAAGGCTGGTGATGATCCCTGTGATATTTGTAACACTAACATCTGTTCCATCAGTCGCAGATTTCATTATTTTGTGAGCCCACTAAAATTACTGCTGTATGAAGTGTATATGAATTCCACCGGCTTATGATTAATGTACAGTCCAGAAAAACCAGCAGAGGGAATTCTGAGATCTCTAAACTGTTCAGCCTTTTCCAAGTCAGTGCCCGAGCATTCATCACTGCAACACTAGAAGGTAAGTGTGGTGTGTTCTCCCTGTGTCTGCGTGGGTTTCCTCCGGGTGACTGTCTGTGAGGAGTGTGGTGTGTTCTCCCTGTGTCTGCGTGGGTTTCCTCCGGGTGACTGTCTGTGAGGAGTGTGGTGTGTTCTCCCTGTGTCTGCGTGGGTTTCCTCCGGGTGACTTTCTGTGAGGAGTGTGGTGTGTTCTCCCTGTGTCTGCGTGGGTTTCCTCCGGGTGACTTTCTGTGAGGAGTGTGGAGTGTTCTCTCTGTGTCTGCGTGGTTTTCCTCTGGGTGACTGTCTGTGAGGAGTGTGGTGTGTTCTCTCTGTGTCTGCATGGGTTTCCTCCGGGTGACTGTCTGTGAGGAGTGTGGTGTGTTCTCCCTGTGTCTGCGTGGGTTTCCTCTGGGTGACTGTCTGTGAGGAGTGTGGTGTGTTCTCTCTGTGTCTGTGTGGGTTTCCTCCGGGTGACTGTCTGTGAGGAGTGTGGTGTGTTCTCTCTGTGTCTGTGTGGGTTTCCTCCGGGTGACTGTCTGTGAGGAGTGTGGTGTGTTCTCTCTGTGTCTGCGTGGGTTTCCTCCGGGTGACTGTCTGTGAGGAGTGTGGTGTGTTCTCCCTGTGTCTGCGTGGGTTTCCTCCGGGTGACTTTCTGTGAGGAGTGTGGTGTGTTCTCCCTGTGTCTGCGTGGGTTTCCTCCGGGTGACTGTCTGTGAGGAGTGTGGTGTGTTCTCCCTGTGTCTGCGTGGGTTTCCTCCGGGTGACTTTCTATGATGAGTGTGGTGTGTTCTCTTTGAGTCAGCGTGGGTTTCCTCCAGGTGCTCCGGTTTCCTCCAAAAACACACGTTGGTAGGTGGATTCTAGACTCAAAACAATTAAAATCAATTTCAATTATTCTGTTTTCATTTACAAATATACACTCTCAAAAAATCTACCGTAGAGGTACATTATTGTTTTCTAAATGGTACAAACTGTGTAAATATACCTTTAAAGGGTGGAGTCAAAGAGTACAGAGTCATCAAGGGGTGGGGTCAGCGGTAATTATCCATTATACATTCCCTCAGTGTATCTCTCTCACTCCGGTCTGAACATAAAGGTAATTCTCAGCAGTGACACGTAGGAAATGGGAAATACATAATTCAGTATTTACAATGAACAACATAAAGCATAGCGACATATTGCACGGTTTCTCCGTCATGCCTCTGGGGGTCTGGCAGTGCAGTCAGACCTACGGCTTTCCCAAAGCCAGCCGCTAATTACACCGTTCCGATTACTGCAGAAGCATGGGTTCTGTTCAAACTTTGTTTCACTCGTTCTGTTTTTCTTTAATCACCTCTTGCCACTCGTCTCCCACTTCCAGCAGATGCTTTCGTTACACACAAGCTGAACAATTCTCTTTATTCTCAAAGTAGGGGATGAAATTTCATATTTCATAGCCTACGTTAAAAGTAAATAAATAAGTAAATAAATAAATAAAGCAACAAATATCACCAGCGTCCTGAGAAAACATGTTTATTCGACAGCGGCCGGCGAGCTGCCTGGGAGGCAGGGGCTTGTAATGGAGTGATTATTCAGGAATAATCAGTGTCTGCGCTTGCATACGGGAACAGCAGCGCCCGCAGCCCTGGAATAAAAAAATCAAGCCTCAACATTTATTTATTTATTTATTTAATATATGTTTAAGCATGCGTCCCGGAACTGAACTTTTCATAGTTATTCCGCAGGTCTATGGCGCACATGTTAAGCTACTTACCTCACAGACTGACAGGAGGTGGATGTGTATGGGTTTGTATTCTGTCAGTGTGTGTGTGTGTGTGTGTGTGTGTGCGCACACAGTGGGCCTTCAAAGCCTCGGCCGTGTAATCCATCTAACCTTTCACAGCAAATCCCACCCCTGTGATTGACATGGTGGTCTGTGCGGTGCTGTAATATTCAGGTGGATATTGGATATTGCTGGAAGAGAAAAGGGAAGACGAAAAAGTGTGAGTTACTTTATTGTAGGGTGACTGGATGAGTGTGTGAGTGACTGGATGAGTGTGTGAGTGACTGGGTGAGTGTGTGAGGGGACTTTGTGAGTGTGTGAGAGACTGGATGAGTGTGTGAGTGACTGGGTGAGTGTGTGAGTGACTGGATGAGTGTATGAGTGACTGGGTGAGTGTGTGAATGACTGGGTGAGTGTGTGAGTGACTGGATGAGTGTGTGAGTGACTGCATGAGTGTGTGAGGGGACTGGGTGAGTGTGTGAGTGACTGGATGAGTGTGTGAGTGACTGAATGAGTGTGTGAGTGACTGGTAGAGTGTGTAAATGACTGGGTGAGTGTGTGAGTGACTGGGTGAGTGTGTGCGTGACTGGATGAGTGTGTGAGTGACTGGATGAGTGTGTGAGTGACTGGGTGAGTGTGTGAGTGACTGGATGAGTGTGTGAGGGGACTGGGTGAGTGTGTGAGTGACTGGATGAGTGTGTGAGGGGACTGGGTGAGTGTGTGAGAGACTGTGTGTGTGTGAAAGACTGGGTGAGTGTGTGAGTGACTGATTGAGTGTTTGGGTGACTGGATGAGTGTGTGAGTGACTGGGTGAGTGTGTGAGTGACTGGGTGAGTGTATGAGTGACTGAGTGATTGTGTGAGTGACTGGATGAGTGTGTGAGGGGAATGAATGAGTGTGTGAGTGACTGGGTGATTGTGTGAGTAACTGGGTGATTGTGTGAGTGACTGGATGAGCGTGTGAGTGACTGGATGAGCATGTGAGTGACTGGATGAGCATGTGAGTGACTGGATGAGCATGTGAGTGACTGGATGAGCGTGTGAGTGACTGGATGAGTGTATGAGGTACTGGGTGATTGTGTGAGGGACTGGATGAGTGTGTGAGTGACTGGATAAGTGTATGAGTGACTGGGTGATTGTGTGAGTGACTGGATGAGTGTGTGAGGGGACTGAATGACTGTATGAGAGACTGGGTGATTGTGTGAGTGACTGGATGAGCGTGTGAGTGACTGGATGAGTGTATGAGGTACTGGGTGATTGTGTGAGGGACTGGATGAGTGTGTGAGTGACTGGATGAGTGTGTGAGTGACTGGATGAGCATGTGAGTGACTGGATGAGCGTGTGAGGTACTGGGTGATTGTGTGAGTGACTGGATGAGTGTGTGAGTGACTGGATGAGTGTATGAGTGACTGGGTGATTGTGTGAGTGACTGAATGAGTGTATGAGTCACTGGAAGAGCATGTGTGTGACTGGATGAGTGTATGAGTCACTGGATGAGCGTATGAGTGACTTGGTGAGCCTATGTGTGACTGGATGAGCGTGAGTGACTAGATGAGCATGTGAGTCACTGCATGAGTGTGTGAGTGACTGGATGAGCGTGTGAGGGACTGGGTGAGCGTGTGAATTACTGGGTGAGCCTGTGAGTCACTGAATGAGCGTATGAGTCACTGGATGAGCATGTGAGCGACTGGGTGAATGTGTGAGCAACTGGATGAGTGTGTGAGCAACTGGGTGAGAGTGTGAGTAACTGGGTGAGCATCTGGGTGAGCGTATGAATGACTGGATGAGTGTGTGAGTGACTGGGCGAATGTGTGAGCGACTGGATGAACATGTGAGTGGCTGGGTGAGCATCTGAGTCACTGGATGAGTTTGTGAGTGACTGGGTGAGAGTGTGAGTGACTGGATGAGTGTGTGAGCATGTGAGTGACTGGATGAGCACATGAGTAATAGAATGAGCGTGTGAGTGGCTGGGTGAATGTGTGAGTGACTGGGTGAGTGAGTGAAAGTGAGTGGTCTGGCACGGACCGTTGCTCAAAGGCTAGAGGACGGCTAACAGAGCTACTGCAGCATGTTGGATCTAAAATGTATGGGTTCCTACCAAAGTGGCAGTTTGTGTTTGTTTGCTCCAGTTCTCCATGCAGAATGTTTTCTCTTGGGTTTAAATTCCCATGTGATACACTTTATTAGGATCCTGTCCATTACCCATCAGCCAGCACTTGAAGAGGTTTGTTGTTTTGTTGGGAGCCACAGAACAGCAGCACACAGCTGAACTCTATTAGAAAGAAGAGGCATTGACCCCCATCCTGAACACCATCGGACAAAGCCACATCTACGGAGAGTAATTCTCAGTAAACAGTGACTTTTGACCCTGGACACATGTATGAGACAGTGAGAGAGAAGGGGGGAGGGGGTAGTGGGGGAAAAGAGAGAGAGAGAGAGAGAGAGAGAGAGAGAGAGAGAGAGAGAAAGAGAGAGAGAGAGAAAGATATTGTATTTTTAGCCCAAAAGCCCAGTGTGCATTGTTGCTAATTGTTACTAACAGATGAAAAAAGGGTGGTGAGCGATGGCAGCTTGTCGCTGGTAAATACAGTACTCAGCCCAGTCCTCCCACTCACTACAAACTAGAGAGGGTCAGGGTTATCCACAGAGAGAGAGAGGGAGAGGAAGAGGGAGAGAGAGAGATAGAGATGAGAAAATGGGAAATTAAAGAGAGACACTAAAAGAGAGGCGGATTTCAAGTAATTATTTGGCTCACTTCAAATAAAACATAACTACGCAAAGGCTTATCTCAATGTTTGTCTTCTCAGTCTTGGCTGCCCAGTGCCCAGTCCCTAATGGGTTATAATAACCCCAACACTGGGTGAAGGAACAGTGCTCGTTTGAGTGATGGCTTCATCCAGTATGTCTGAAATAAGTGGGAGGAGTGCAGGTAACACTTAATTTGGAAAGTGCACCCGTAGACCCTCAAAAACCTGTCAGTTCATATTCAGAACCAGATTTTCAGCTGAGTCCATGGGCTGCACCTGATGATGTCAGTAGCCAACATATTGAGGTCTTAGTCATTACTCAATGAGAAATAAACTGTGTTATTTAAATTGTTTTAATCATTCTGTCAAATATTTTAGTCTTGTTTAGATGTTAAAATAAAATACAGTATGGATCCCTGTCCCATTTATTGCTGTCACGTTTGTAAACAGAGCTCTGTTTGTCTGAGTCAAACTGCAGAGCTCGGTCCATGTCTCATATAGTGCCAAAGTCCATACATATGCACATCCCAGATATAAAATACTAATAATACTGCTCCCAGACAGTAATTAGACACTAATTTGAGAGTGAAACCTGATCCTTAAAGCTGAAAAAAATTATTTTCAAACTACAATTGATTTGGTCAAATGACCAGAAAAATACACTGGAGGTTAACATGCTATTACCACTGGATCGTATGAGGAAAATGCTAATATGGCTAACAGAAGATAACAGTCTGTTTTCCTCATTTTGCAACACTCTGGGATCCTTTATCTCCTTGATATAAAGAAGCAGTTGGGGTCTGTGCTTTTGAGTGATGTGAGACTCTCTCCAGCACAGGAAGAGGAGCTGTGTATGAGATATTTTTGTCCATCATTCAATACTGTTTATATTAGTGCTTTGCTCTAAAACCAGACAGTCGCATACGAATGTGGCTCCCACAGCAAAAAAAAAAAAAAAAAAAAAACAAAACAACGTGACTGCAGCCCACAGATAGACCTTGCCCATGTGTGTTATAAATCTATACCATAGCGACTGAAGCACAAGAAGTCAAGCTGCCTAATGATACCCTCGAATATAAATTGATGAGCTTCTCCTGATGGAAAGAAGTCAAGCAACGTAAAGTATAGAAGACATAGACGGCCTTTGCTATGCCATGCCTATGCACTTCTTTCTATCAACCAAACCATATCAATCAATATGCTTTTCACTGTAGCTCCACTGCTATCTGTAGTGGTTGTTGTTACGCTATAAGCCGACATCAAAACTCCCAGCAAGCTAAAAGAAAAACTATTCAATCAGGTCATTGATTTTTTTTCTAGCTAAATAGCCAGCTAGCCATTCAATTACAGCTGGTCTCTGGCTGCCCTGGTATTATCTACAAGCTTGGGTGTGTAATGTTGTTACGGATCACGTACAACTCCAGCATGACATCTAGTCTTATTATGTTGTTTACTTAGACCCCGCACACTTTAATCCTTGTCTCATTGTGGGATTTTGTATGGCAAAATCAATGATCCTAATCCTGAGGGTCATGAATGGGCTGCTGTTGAAGGAGTTTCCACTATTGTAGGGGACTCAGAAGGTACGTTATTGTGTATGCAGTGAGGTAACAGGGTTGCAAAGGGTAATTAGTGTCCTCCTACGAGCGTGCTGTTCCGTTGTCCCTTGTGTCAAAAATACTTTGGCCATTACATGAATCTGTCATTAATAGCTTGCCTCAAATGATCTAACACATGCTATTCTTCACTTTCCCAGTTTTGTGGGACATTGTAGGGCCACCAGGACAATGGGGGCGAGCCTGCATTTGACCCACCATATCTTGTTCAGTTTAAGTGAGACATTATATACACTGCCCAAACTCAGCAGTGTCTTTGGAGAATTTCTTGTGTTTTATGATTGGAAAAATAAATTACATTTCAAAATTAACTGCATTTATATACATTTTTTAACACTGGTTAAAAAAAAAAAAACACGTCACAGGGACATGGTTCCAGACTTAGCATACATTTTGTCCCACCAAATTTGGACATTTACAGGTAGAAACTGATTAAATCAATGAAGAAAGTCCAGATCCTGGATGCCTGGGTATACAAGACAGAACCTAACACACTCTCATTAGCAGATGCTTTTCCATGTCTAAACACTGTGACACGTAAAGCATCCATTACTTTGTGTTTCCAAATGCCAGACACCGCAGACATGCTATTCCCAGCAGGATCCACCTGGAGGAAGACGGTTTTGTTCCTCCCCTGAAAACAGCTGCTGTTTTACAGCGATACTCCCTCTGACATTTTAAAAATTGTCAGCCATTAACATGCCTCACAATAGGCACACACTTTGGCCTCTTTAGCCGTAGCCCTCCCTCACCACTCTCCCAAGCACCCAGCAAGGGTCTATTAGAATGAGGAAGATGTTTGACTGGCCCAAAAGATCCTCCTCGGGTGGCTGGGCCTCTGCTCTTTTTATCATTCTTTCAGATAGTGTACAGAAAGATGGATGCCGCTAACAGGCCATGTGTGCCAGAGAGTCCTATTGTCTCTGTCTGGCTTATAAATGAGCCCAATCTCCACCACCTCCACCTCGTGACCTTCCAACAAAAACCAGAGAGAGATACAGACAGAGGATTTTCCTGGTCACTCCGACCTGCTCCGGTAAATACGAGGAATGGCCACTTGAGACTTTTTTATTTTTATTTTTTTTATTCTGCTGAATGTCTGTAATACATGATATGTTTGTTGATTTGTTTCTCTGCATCCTCTGTCTCCAAGACTAGCACATGGTTCTTTGGGGTCATATGTGGTGGAAAACACAGATGTAAATGCAAGACAAAAAGACAGCCTAAGCACAATTGGAGGAGAACATTAACTGCCCGTTCTGGCATATCATCAATTGGATGCATACCATGGGGTCTATTATGGGTATCTGTTGTCTGCTAGTGTGCATGGATTGTACACATATTTGCAGTGCATTGTGGGGCTGTTTAAGTGTCCTGAAAATGATCCACTATGTTTTAGACACTACGTACAGAATGACAGAACACCAGAATAGTGCACTATATAGAGAATAGGACACCATTTTGTACACAGGCCTAGTCTAGCCAAGATTTATGAATTTTCACCTGCTTGTGTCTAATCATTTGATGTTTGTGTAGAGTTCATCACAGGTAAAGGCCTTTACAGACAACTGTTCCCGCAGGTTTCCTTTTGCATATAGGCTATTGTCAGGTAAGTACATTTAGAAAGATATTCCAAGCTATGACAGATGCCAGAAAGTCAGGACAAACATCTAGCAAATGTCTTTAGAGAACGCCAATCCAAAGACCGTCATCTAATCTTCACACGTCAGGCGAAGCTCATTCCAAGACTGTAAACGTCAGAGAAGAACCCAGGCACAGATGCAATACAGAGAGCTGAAGCTCCCCCTATGTTTTGACAGCGAGGACGCCCATGTGCCCTGGCCCTCACTGGATAATTGGCTCATCTGTTGCCATGAAAACACCATTAGGCATTTGCTCTCGATCAGTCCTTGGGCATCGGGCTTTCCAGTTCTGCCTGTCAACCTCCTCATCTCTGGGTCAAACATTCACCCTCCCCTGCTCCCATCCTCCAGCCCTGCATCTTCCATCTTCCATTCCCTCCATCATTAACCTCCCAATGGCCCATCTGAACAACCCACATATGCAAACCCCAGGAGGAGTGGACAGCCGCCGGACAGAAACATGGTCACAGAGGGAACGGAGAGCCCTGCTGAGAGCGATATTGATCCTGCTTGGATTAGGAGCCCTTGTCTGCAGGGGCATCTTCCTCCACTGACAGATTATTACAGGCTTTTCTGGGATTTGGGCATCGGCAAAGACTCCCAGCACAATAACGGCACATGGACCAGACATGTCTAATATCACAGCCATCGGTTTCCGAGGGAGGGGGCTGGAAAAAAAAGACATTCAGGAAGAGAGGCACTCCTCCATCTTCTTCCCTCTTCTGCCATTCCTTTTGTTTCACTCTTTTTCTTTTCTTCGCTCCCTCTGCAGCGGTTCTCCTTTCATTTTGAAACAGGACGAGAGGGGCTTTACAAAACAGAACATCTCGCTTTATTAGTTCGCCGTGGCTCAATTCATTTATGAGACCCGACACTCAGCCTATTAAATATTTCATATGGCTCTGCTGCGATGCCGGTAGAAGTCATGGGCATAAAGTTGAACAGGGAGCTCTCACCGCCCTATCCACGTCTATCCAGATGCTGATGAAGTAATAAGCTTGGAGGGTCTGTTCTCTTCATCTCCACTTCTTTCCAGCCCTCCGGTTCCAGGCCTCCAAGCAATATGAGGGTGCTTGCCAACCGCCGGGGTGGCAGTTTGGTGCCAAACATGACTTATAACGTAATTAAGGTGCGCTTCTGCGGTGACAAGGCAACTTGGGCAAAGCCCAGGCAGCAGGAATTATGAGGTGTAAAAGCAATGAGGTCCCCTCGTTTGGGATGCTGCCTTTTTTAATATATGTTCGTATTGGACAACAGCATAGAGAGAGTGCAGGATAATAATTCTACCAAGAAAAATATGAGGCTGGGAGAAAGGGAAGGGATCAGAGGAGGGAGTGAGAGGGGGCAGACAGAATTTCCAAGGTAAAGTGAAAGGGTACAGTCCTGCTGAGGATCAGACCTGCTGTATCTGCTGATTTTTACATTCCTGGTGTTTGTTATGAACATGAATTTAAATCTGAATTCCACATTCCAACATGGAAAGCACAACTGAAAAAGACTAACTGGGACACTACAAAAATAAAGGTGTCACGGCTGGGCAAGAAGACAAGGAGGTGGACATACTTGCGAGGAATGTTTATTAAAAACAGACCCATGTGCTCATACATAAAAACAGAAACAGAGCTTAGAACATGAAACAGGGCAAAAGTGTGTCAAAAGGTGCTATAAGGGGTTCTTTAAGTGATGACATAAAAAAAAAAAACCTTCACTTGATGTAAAGCTCTTTATCTATTATAAAGTATGTATGGTAAAAATGACTGGTGTATTCAGACGGAACTAAAATCACCACGGTGCTCCAGTCACAATTAACTTACACACCTCACATGTAAATCTAATCCTGCTCAAACAGTGTCTTAAGTTGATTTCACACAATACGCAGTAAACGCACTGCAACACATGCAATAATATGCCACTTGTGAAACATTACTGAATTAATCAGTGTAGGCTTTGACATCATCACTGTGGAGGTACCACGTGTGTGAAGCATAAAAATATTCTTTGGGTCTATTTTTGACATGTGCTATGTGTAGCAATCTAGTAGATTTTCTACAGTAAAATGTATACCAAACAAAAAGCAGCCTTTCAAGAACGCAAGGTCTGACCTTGGACAAATAACGATTTATATGTTTGGATATTTTTCAGACTTCAAGCTGTGCTTAAAAATAGACAGAACAAGGTTTAGCTCAGCAACGTACAAATAACAAAGGCTTTTGTAGATGGTTTTACCAAAGATAAACGCAGGGCAAACTTTTTTTTTTTGCCTCACAATCATGAGTCCAGTGTGAAACTCCATATGTCCCACACCACCTCTAATGAGATATCGGCCTTAGAAAGTGCTATCAACTAGGTTTATCCAGCTGTCCCCAAACACCTTCGCCCCCTGAGAAGACTGGGGCTATAATTTGAAGTCAGGATGTTAGTTTTAGATGACTGCAAGACATTTTTACTTCTTTCTACTTATGTCCTTTTTCAGTCTAGCTAGAACTGTAGAAAGAATATCATGTAGGGTGAGAGGTGGTCTCTCTCTCTGTCTCTCTCATTCTCTGTCTCTCTCACTCTCTCTGTCTCTCTCTCTCTCTCTCTGTCTCTGTCTCTCTCACTCTCTGTCTCTCTCACTCTCTGTCTCTCTCACTCTCTCACTCTCTATCTGTCTCTCTCTCTCTCTCCTCGAGGGTATGCTGGCCGAATAATGAGCTGATCATGACTATTTAAAACATTTGGTTTCGGGGGGAAACAGAGGGACTGAAAAATCAAAAGCAGGGCTCATAATGCACTTACAAACGACCTGCTCGGAAATTAAAGCCCACCATTTCAGACCCTGGCCCCCAGGGGCCGGCAGCAGCCACTTCTGACTGCATCAGAGAATGGGGTAAGGGTGATTTATAGGAGCCGTTTGATGGTGGACACTCTTTTACAGACAAACTGCTGTGAGAGACTGTTCGTCTCCGAGGTCAGTGAGAGTCACTCTGGAGTTCTCTAATTACAAACTGTAGTCCAGGACCCTGCAGTGGTCACCCTGTAGTGACACTGACGTGGTGGTGGTGTGTTAGTGTGTGTTGTGCTGGTGTAGAGTGGATCAGACACAGCAGTGCTGCTGGAGTTTTTAAACCCTGTGTCCACTCTCTGTCCACTCTGTGAGACACACTTCCCTCGTTGGTCCACCTTGTAGATGTAGAGTCAGAGACAGTAGCTCATCTGTCGCTGCACAGTGTGTGTCGCTCGTCCTCTAGTCCTTCATCAGTGACACAGGACGCTGTCGGCTGGATGTTTCTGGTCGGTGGACTGTTCTCGGTCCAGACACTGATGGGGTTTAAAAACTCCAGCAGCACTGCTGTGTCTGATCCACTCTACACCAGCACAACACACACTAACACACCACCACCACGTCAGTGTCACTGCAGCACTGAGAATGACCTGAGTGCTGAAAAACAAGGGGAAAGGGGGTGACAACGTATGCAGAGCCACAGATGGACTACAGTTTGCTATTGAAAAAGTACAAAGTGCTCCAGAGCTGATAGGTAAAGATGTGGTTTTATTGTTATGGGACTATTGTGTATCGGCACCAACTTATAAATTCATTCATAAGTCTCCTGCACTCATTTGAATTCTCTGTCCACCCCTAACTCACTCCCCAATACACACACACACACACACCGAGACCTTTCTATGTGCCTTGTTAAATTGGTCCTGAGCCCTCCTCCTCGGTGCGTGGGCTTCTGGCCGTTTTGTAAGGTCATCTCAGCCATCTGAGCCTCTGAGAAAGTGAATCATTTGGGAGAGTGATCAAAGTGACCCTCGCGAGCGAATCGTTTAACATTTTATTTCCTTGTGTCTTTTATGATTCACATTTACACACGGCGTGGACCCTCCACTAAACTCCAGCGTGAAGCTCGGACGCTGAATCAGTGACACGTGAATCACTCGCAAGTGAACAGCAAGAAACAGAGTGGGCGTCAGAGAGACAGAGAGAGAGAGAGAGAGAGAGAGAGAGAGAGAGAGGGAGAGAGGGAGAGAGAGAGGGAGAGAGAGAGAGAGAGAGAGAGAGAGAAAGAGAGAGAGAGAGAGGGAGAGAGGGAGAGAGAGAGAGAGGGAGAGAGGGAGAGAGAGAGAGAGAGAGAGAGAGAGAGAGAGAGAGAGAGATGTGGGAGGAGTGAGAACAAAAAGAGCAAGAAACAAGAGAAAGAGGCAACATAAGATTGGGAGCAAAAAGGGACAGAAAGAAAGAAGAAAGAAAGGAAGGATAGAGAATGAAACAAAGAAAAACACTGAAAGAGAACAAAACAAAGAGAAAGATACAAAGAATGCAAATGAAAAGAATGAGAGATAGCAAAGAACAGAGAGAGAGAAAGAGAGAAAGCACTGGATAGGAAGGGGAGAGCAAGAAATAGAGAGCCAAAAGAAATATAGAAAAAGAAAGAAAAGCAAAGAAGAAAAATCCTGAAGGTGAAGAAAAGTGTGAGCGACAGCAAACAGAGAGAGAGAGAGACAGAGAGACTCCATTAAAACTTTCTTAATACTTCAGCCTAATATACATGCATGAGTGTGTGTGTGTGTGTGTGTGTGTGTGTGTGTGTCTCCTCGGTTGCTGTGTAAGGTTGCCAGGCCCATAAGGCCTGGCCTGGACATTTTCTGTAGCTCTGGCTGTTTTCAGGCTCAGGCCCCTTGAGTCGTCCAACTTCAAACAGACCCCCAGCAGGGTCCGCAACAACGCACCCCCCCCACACCCCCACCCCCCGGCAAGAGCTCTGTAGCTCCCTCCATCACAGCCACCCCCCACATTCCCCCACCACCACCACCACCACCACCATCTTCAACACAGCTCCAAAGGCACAGAGTTGGGGGCCACATCTGTCCCTTCTGGGTGGGAGTGCCTCATTCTCCACATCAAGACCTCCCTCAGGGACCTGCTCCTGAGACACTCGCCAAAGCTCTCTCTCTCACACACACACACAGACATCGCTCTCCAGTAGACTGACCACTGCCAAACACACACACAGACTCTCTCTCACTCCCATTCTTATGGCACTGGATGAGAGGATGCTGAGATTTGTCATTGACCGAGGGGAAATTTCCAAGTAGAAATGCAAATATAAAACAAATAAACCAATAAATAAATAAATAAATAATCACACACACACCCCCCCCCCCCCCCCCCCGGGAGGAAAAATCACATTTAGCCATTCTAGAGCTCAATAGATGGCTCTGGAACCACAGTCTGAAACACTGGGACTGTAACAGACAGAACTCTGACTCATTTCCACATGTGTATCATATCTCACTGTGATCCGACCGCGCTGTAAACAGTGGATTAACCATGACTCTGTCCTGACTCTAGCCCTTTATCTCAGGCTCTGGAGCTGAATTCAGACAGGAACCCAGCCCTCAGGGTGCCCCCTGCTGGTAATGTACATTTAGCTCCCTTTAACACTGGTGAAAATGTTGGGGTGGGGATTTGGAGGAGAGCACCAAGGTTCTACGGATCCTCAACAGAACCGGTTCAGGAACCAGAACTCATTTGGTGGAAAAGAGCTGTCAGAGAGTAACTACCAGACCATGGATTTTAGTCACTGGAATACAAACACACACACACACACACACACACCTTCTTGCAGAGTCTAGCTAGGCCCCTCTGAGAGCCCATGCTTGAGCCGAACGATGGATTCTAGCCGCCGCTCCTTGTCCGGCGTTCCATTTACCACCGGATTAGTGCTTTTGTACGTCTCGGAATTTGACGGCTGCTCCTTTCAGTTCCCCAGCGTGGCAGCCCTGAGATAAGACAGATATGGCTTTCTAATCTTTTTCCCTCCTGCCTAAATCCCTTCCAAATCTGTTATTTTTCTCTCCTTCGCTCACTCTCGCTTGCTTTTCTTTCTTGTAAACCCCCCACCATCCCCTAACCCCCCTGCCAACATCACACACACACACACACACACACAAAACCCAATTCCCCCTTTCCCCACTTGCTGCCACCAGTTCCGCTGCCACCTCCCATCATTCCTTCTGCAGATTAGAGGAATATTGTGGCACCGTCGCTGGAAAGTTGTGGAAAGAACTGTGTGACCATGGGGGCTATGCTTTTGACAGGCGTCGCCTCCTCGCTTCCATCCCGCAAAAAAAAAAAAAAAAAAAAAAAACACTCTTCACCTCGTCACTCAGACGACGCGTGGCTAAATACGGAGGGGAACGGACGTTAAAAATAACACCACAGAAAAAAATCAACTTCTAGCTGCCTATGACAACTTTGAAAATGGTAAACACCGTCCTAAGGCTCCTGCGTAGAGTCGTACACAGATGCCAAACGTTGACCTGCCAGTCACTGGCATCATTTTCAGTCCAAACAGTGATTAAAGCAACACTAGGTGTTATTTTTACCTGAACATTACATCTTTAAAATCACTGTGATGCTCCACTGAGCTGTGAAATGTAGAAAAGAACCTCTGTCATTGCTACTATGGGCTCAGCACTGCAGAAACAGCACTATGTAACATTTACAGGAGGCTTGGGAATTATCTCTGCCCCCCTCCCCTCAACACTCCTCCACCTTCGTTTCAGAACATTAATTCATTCATTATCTGTAACCCTTACCCAGTTCAGGGTCGCGGTGGGTCCAGAGCCTACCTGGAATCATTGGGCGCAAGGCGGGAATACACCCTGGAGGGGGCGCCAGTCCTTCACAGGGCAAAACACACACACACACATTCACTCACACACTAACGGACACTTTTGAGTCGCCAATCCACCTACCAACATGTGTTTTTGGACTGTGAGAGGAAACCCACGCAGACACAGGGAGAACACACCACACTCCTCACAGACAGTCACCCAGAGGAAACCCACGCAGACACAGGGAGAACACACCACACTCCTCACAGACAGTCACCCGGAGGAAACCCACACAGACACGGGGAGAACACACCACACTCCTCACAGACAGTCACCCGGAGGAAACCCACACAGACACAGGGAGAACACACCACACTCCTCACAGACAGTCACCCGGAGCGGGAATCAAACCCACAACCTCCAGGTCCCTGGAGCTGTGTGACTGCGACACCTACCTGCTGCACCACCGTGCCTAACTCATTTCAGAGCAGTGCTGTAAAAATGAATTCTACTCTGTAACTGTAGGGAGAGCCCAGGAGCAAAAAGTACCAAATCTTACCTAGTGTTCCTTTAAAAGTGGTTAATTAAGCAATGGCATCAAGTGCACTTATGGACACTGAACTTCTGGCTTATGGTGCATAGATATGTGAACTACAATAGTACAGACAGGCACTCATAAAACTGCCTAATGCATCTTTAATTTTTATTGTTTTGTTTATTTATTTATTTATGGCATTGGATGGGATTCATGATGGGTGACCTCTGGTGGTTAGATAGGTGAACTACAATAACACACACAGACCCTTCAAAGAAATGTCCTTGTGTGTGTTTAAAATGTCATCAGTTGTTTTTGTTTGTTTACATTTTCATTGGGATTCATGATGAGTGACGTTTACTGGCTAAATGCGTGAACTACAGCACCACAGACGTGCACTCCAGTGAAATAACCCCACTGAAATAACTCCACTGAAACTGAAATCAACAAAGTGGTCTCTCACATTCGCACAGCACTCTACACCGCATCTTTAACATAGCAGGGTGTTCCATATGAGGAAAAGCAGGTTAAGGATATCACTCCCACTATGTCCAGTGCAAACCAACCGTCATTGTTAGCTCTAATGTAGATTCAAACCATTCATCTGCCGGATGTAGGCTAATCGAGATTAAATCCTGACCAAAGCTTCCCAAAAGCCTGCCTCTGAATCCCTGTCCACATCTGGCCTGAGTGGAACACAGACGCTAAACCAAGCTCCCAAACCGATGGATTAATTATTAGTGAAGCAGGAGCATTTAGCGAACACATATCCATCAAGAGCGGAGCCTTTTAAAGTGGACACAGGGCACTTTTTGGTACATTAGCGGCTCCATTATAATGAGCTTTGGCCTTCAGTCCAAAGGGAGCATGCTGTATTTACGCTCCATGGGCTTTAGTGCTTTTAGCATATCTACGGACTTGGAGGTCAGCTGAAGCGCTGTCTCCTCTATTTGGCCGAATAAATAAGAGGCCGCACACGGAGGCAGAAATGCATATTTATGCATTTAATCCCATTACAAGGTGGAGCTCTCTTCCGAGCCCCCGGCGACAAGGAGCGTTGAAGTTTGTTGGCTTAAAAAACGGAGCTAAACACTTTTTTCCTTATCTCTTCAGGGGCCGTGTTACTTTTCATCAGTTTGAGATGTGGAAGGGTGTGAGCAGAGGTAAGCACTTTGTGTCATGGGTTCACACTCCACCTAGAAACATACTTCCCCACCCAGAAAGAAAACAGACTGGCAGATGCATGTTAACCAATTTACTGCAAGTGTCATCCCCGGCTGATTCCCCAGGGCAACCCAGGGCTAACAATGTTTTTGAAGTGAAATAGAGGAATCTATAGATATCAGGCGAGACGGGAGTGTTTTGAAGTGTGCGACTCAGTACAGAGGAAGCTGTTTCCTTCACTGTGTGTGTGTGTGTGTGTGAGAGAGAGATTTTTTTTTTTTTTTTCCAAAACCAGCACTGCATATTTTGATGTAAAAATAACACTACTTATGAATATCAATGCCTTTCTTTGTCAGCCAAATATACTCTCTGTTTAATGAGCTAGTTAGTGGCAGTGGTGGGAGACGTGAGCCCATTGTTAGCGGAGGACCCAGGCTCCTTAGATTTGAGACTTCGGAAAAGATGAAAGTAATAAAGCGGGAACTAATAAACGAATCAGTGTCCTCATGAAGGAAGTTACAGTGGCTCCTGAAATAAAACCCACTGTGAAAATTGTCATTCTCTTGTGTGCGTCTCTGTGACTGGGAGAAGAATGCCTCAGCTATGCATCCCAATGAGATTCGCTGGATCTGAGCCTCGCAAACTCACAAAAGTGGGAGCTAAACGAAGAAAGCCGTGTCCTCAAAGAGACACTCCTGCTGTGGTGCGGCGGAACTGTGTTCTCTGGAGTGATGAAGCACCTTTCAAAATCTTGGGAACGAGTCAGAGTGGCTTTTTTGATCTGCTCACTAATGTTCTCGTGGCTGAATGCCATCAAATCCCCACAGCAATGTTCCTGATTTTATTCGGAAAGCAGACATTGTTACTATGACAGAGTGGGACAAGCTGTAGCTTATAATCCCTACTATTGTCTTTTCAGGTTTCTCGGTGTGCGATGTATGGTCTGAGGAAAGTTCTCTGTATTTTTCACGTTAAAGGTGAGTATCAAAATACAGATTTCTAATAGACCACAGTGTTTTTATTTGTAGGTTAAGGAGACTTCCCTTGATGTTCAGCAAAAGTAGACAGTTGCATTAGGGAGGGGAGGGTAGAAAAGAGCCAGTAAGACAAACAGTAGCCACCTGAAGCCCATGTGAGCTGTGGCAGATCTCAAAGCAGTTCCTGACATGAAATACATCATAATAAAAATAATAAAATAATAAACTCATGCTGCAAGGTCTTTAAAAATCTATGATTCAGGAGAAATGCTGTACTTTCTGGTTTGTTTCAGTTCAGAAGCTGTGTGTCTTTTAAGGTGGAATGGTGAGTTTGAGGAGAAAAGCAACTATTTTGTACTTGGCTGTAGTTTAATTTGTCTGTACATTTTTATTCAATTATATAAAAATATTGAGATATTTCAGCTTTTCAGTGTCTGAAGTCTCTCCATTGTCTAAAAACCTCCAGATGGCATTTATCTGCCATGAGCAGAGAGAGAGAAATCCTAGCATACTAGACCCAGACACTTTTTTTGTTTAAAGTTAGCTTCTTAATTGAACTCTTCATTCCACCTTAAGCTGTTGATACTCAAAGTACCATTTCCCCCTCAAAGAACATCACAGATCCATACAGATCTCTTCTGGTCTCTTTCTTCAAACACTCTAAAAACAACAGGGTAAATGCTAACTTCCAATGTGGGGTTAAAGTTTCCGCTTATGAATACCACCTAAAAACATCTGCTCCATTTGTAGATGTTGTCATAGGCAGATTGCTTTGGACATTCTATGTGGATTCTGTGTGACATTCACTCTGTAATCTGAATGCAGCCTCAGAACCCCTAGCTATTTATCTGGGCTTTGGGACCGGCACTACAACGCACTGCATGCCAATGTCTAGGTACACTTACTCACACCTATGGACGCTTTTGAGTCTCCAATCCACCTACCAATGTGTGTTTTTGGACCGTGGGAGGAAACCAGAGCACCCGGAGGAAACCCACGCAGACACAGGGAGAACACACCACACTCCTCACAGACAGTCACCCAGAGGAAACCCACACAGACACAGGGAGAACACACCACACTCCTCACAGACAGTCACCCGAAGGAAACCCACACGGACACAGGGAGAGCACACCACACTCCTCACATACAGTCACCCCGAGGAAACCCAGGCAGACACAGAGAGAACACACCACACTCCTCACAGACAGTCACCCGGAGGAAACCCACACAGACACAGGGAGAACACACCACACTCCTTACAGACAGTCACCCAGAGGAAACCCACACAGACACAGGGAGAACACACCACACTCCTCACAGACAGTCACCCAGAGGAAACCCACACAGACACAGGGAGAACACACCACACTCCTCACAGACAGTCACCCAGAGGAAACCCACACAGACACAGGGAGAACACACCACACTCCTCACAGACAGTCACCCGAAGGAAACTCACACGGACACAGAGAGAACACACCACACTCCTCACAGACAGTCACCCGGAGGAAACCCACGCAGACACAGGGAGAACACGCCACACTCCCCACAGACAGTCACCCGGAGTGGGATTTGAACCCACAACCTACAGGACCCTGGAGCTGTGATAGAGACACTACCTGCTGCTCCACCGTGAGGCCCACCTCAGCATAGACCATATGAATTATAATTTCCATCAGCTGCAGCATGGCTTTACAGCCACCAAAATCCTGAATCACCAACCCCTAGCTACCTTTACCACAGTGGACCGTCTTCTGCATCCATCTTTCCTCACAAACAGATAGAGATATGATGAGGGAGGCAGGGAGGCAGGGAATGAGGGAGCGAGGGGAGAGAAGGTGGGAAGGAGAGAGTGGGAGGGAGAGAGAAAGCGGAACATCAAGGGGGAGTCAGGCTTAAGTCTAAAATAGTCCACGATGAATGGCTCTGCTTGCTTTTTTTGCCCTTAATTGTCTTCCTTTTGGAAAAGATCACAGTGCCTTAATTTGTTGCTCTCACAGTAACCTGCACTTACAAGGGTCTGTGCAGAAATAAAGACATTCACCCCCCTCAACTATAAGGGATATGATTTATTGGTAATGATGTGTAATAATACCAAAACACCCTTCTCTCGATGGGAGCAAATACGCAGGTAATTGCATTATTTCTGAGCCAAAAGCAAACTTATTTCCCTGGTCCCTAATAATCGAGCATAATACTGGCCCCCGGCATACCTGCTGGTGGGATATATATATATATAAGCACCAGTTTCTACTGAGATAGCACTATGGAGTAGGGCCCATTCCATATCATCTGGAGCTCATTACTTAATATGTGCTAAGTACTTTTTCACTGTATGGAACCTACTCGACTCCACTCAGCTCTTTTGATTTCCACTGGCCAAATCTGTTCCTAGAACCGGGTTCTTTTTTTTTTTTTTTTGTCCTATGTTCTTTTATGCCCTAACCAGTGGCGGATGCTGGTCTTTCAAGGAGGGGAAGCTCAATTTCGGCCTACACCATAAAATGTGTCGGTGTATTTATACGTAAATTCTACCCTCCGTTCCTTTTCAAGAAAATGATCTGTGACCCTGTCGTACCAACAAGGCGTCTTTTCCAGGCACTTGACTAGTGTCCTCTCAATGGCCAGCAGAGCTAGGCTGCTTAAACGGCCTTGGCCCATGTAAAGTGTGTCCGCCTGTGAGTGCTTTGTGACGGTGGAGGGGCTCAGCAGCACCCGCTGGACAGAAACTGCGATAGAAGTCAGAAAGAGTGATAGAAGTCAGTCTCCAAACACAAGCAGCTACAAAAAACCCACCAGAAATAGAAGCTCGATTTGTCACTAGTCATTTTTAACAAAGAAAATGCCGCTAAGAGGATTAAGAAAGTCTCCGGTTCAACTCAGAACAGAATGAAAATGTAATGCTCCCACGGATCTTTACACCAAAGGATCGCTGATTCGCTCATTTCGCTGTCAATCAAAAAGGGATTCAGCCTCAGACAGATCATCCAATCATCATGCAGAAGCTGAGCGTCCGGGCCAGCTGAGGCCAGCCCACTGCCCCATAGACCCCCAGAGACGCTGAGCGTCCGATGGGCGGGACAAAGCCCAGCATTTATCCAATGACTCGTCTCGTTTCGCTGCACTTCGCTGCTTCGCTACTGAACTCTGTGGACGCTCAGCGTTCTCACTGTTTAAAGCACTGTGAAGCTGCGGGAATGATTGAGAGGAAAGCCGCGTCTTTACCAGTGATAAGAAGCTGATTCTGAACTAAAGTTGAGCGCGTTGTAGTGCATATTTATTCACTGACATGTACACACAACAGTATATATTTGATCACTTATTTTTGACGTTTTAGGGGAAGCTGAGCTTCACTTGCAGTCTTAGAGCAATCGCCTCTGGCCCTAACACTACTGCTGCCGTTGTAGTTTTCTAAGTCCATGGTTCCTGGTAGAGACATAGTTTTGCAACGTCACTGCTTACATTTTGTGGGGGAGGTTTACTAGTTGAATAGTGAGCAGGGGAAAGTGTGTAGAGCTGTGCCGAGTCGAGTTGAGCCAAAGCCATCCAGTGGAAAAGCACCATAATATCCATTAATTAGTTTTCATTGCTCACTTCATAGCATATAGTGTCCACTCCTGAATATCTGGAGCTCACCTGATAGCACCATGTGGTCCCTGTTGTTTTCCCTAAGAGAGATAAAGTGGACATAGGCAAACCCTGAGTTTATAAACCACTGGTGCATCGGCCCCCTGTTAACATCAGAGCTGTTTCTGAAGCAGTTCCCCTCTACACTTTATCTTCCATAGGCGGCCAAATCATCGGTCAAATTATTATCTGGACACTATAGCAGCTAGTGCACATTGTCATCAGAATCTGTGGCTCCTTCCAGCTCAGTGCTGCCCTGACTGATGAGGCTATGAGTTTGTGTGTGTGTTGGAGAGAGAAAGTGTGTGATGAGGAGCTTTTTGACAGTGGACAGCATTCTCCTTGTGCAGCTTTCTGCTGATTAAGAGACCCCATATCTATCTATCTCTCTCTCTCTCTCTCTCTCTCTCTCTCTCTCTCTCTCTCTCTCTCTCTCTCTCTCTCTCTATCTCTCTCTCTCTCTCTCTCTCTCTCTCTCTCATCCCAGAGAGTAAATCTCTCTTGCCCTGTCCCGTTGTTCTCTTTCCGGGGGCTGTGATTTAGTGCGGCCCACTTTGCGCTACATTTGTCACAAAATGTAATCTGTACAAAGCTGCAAAAAGAATGGGACATAAAGCACATCATACACTTCAGCCTTTGTCTTCCTCGGTTTATCCGCTACTGCGCTCCACATTCCTGCTCATTTTTAAGGAAAACCACCCTCCAGTTCTCCCAGGAACAAATGACACAACACACGACAACAAAGAAAATGGCCATGGCCACGTCCCAATATTCAGACTAGTGCCCTAACTAGGAGGCTTAGCTCTTACGACCACCCACTGGACGGAACGATAGCTAAGCATGCTAGCTAAACCGCTTAGCATACCCACTGGGTGAGCTAAGCTTTTAATGAGCGGCAAGAATCCCCCACCACCACCACCCACACACACTCACACACACTCCGGACAGCCTTCCCCGCCCTCATTGAGGGATAAAGTTGTAAACTCATAGAAAATGAATACATGCTCTTTCCAGGAGGAATGGAAAATAAAACCAGAGCTGTGTTTGTTGTATCCAAGACCACTGACCTCCTCCAGTGCCTCCAGAGAGAGAATCCACTCTTTAAAAGCAAGGGAACCCTCTTCTGATGATGTATTAAGAAGGTAGGAGGTATTTGAGAAGCACAGAGGTAGAAACCTCATTTGTTTGTCCAACCTTTTCTTCCGGGAAGGATTTACACTGTGTTTAAACATTGCTGTGGATGTTTTATTGCAATCTGTCAAGAGTATTAATGTAGATTGAGCTCCATCATTTCAGAGAATGATGTTCCTCTATTCCACGATTGGACAGCCCAGTGCTGGGGGCGTTATACTGCTCTAGCCAACGCCTGGCATTGGGCATTTGGCACTTAGATGTTAATTTTAAAGCCAACTGTTCCTACAGATTTGGTGAGATGCAAATCCAGGTGAGAATCATTTTCTGTTTAAATCTTCAAACAATACTGTATGGGTCTAGAACTGTGTTCTGTCATTCCACCTTCACAGGCTCCTTCTTGCTCCGTAGCATAGCGGCATATTTTCAACAGCAGATGCCAGTAGAAGGATCCTTTTTGTCCATTTCCACCTTCACAGACAGATGACAGTAAAGGCAGTGTCCAAGTCTCAACACGAACACTTTTGTTCTTCTTGGGACACCTATTACGAGTGAGTCAACTGCTGGAGATAGCTAAAAGTGCAGCTAATGAAATTTCTCAAACACTGTACAGATTTTGTAGTGGGAACAACCATTTTGGCTGTTTTTGTGCTTTGCTAACAATAGCTGAGCATGCTAATGCTGTGTGCATTGAATGGTGGCCAGTGGATTCGCCTTCACAACGCCTCCTTCTGTTTTGAAGTATTCTTGTAGCATAGCAACATAGTTCTGACTATTTTAAAGCATCAACAGATGTCAGTAGGAGGACCATTCCTCTATTCTCACAAAACAATGAATATGTTTCTACACAAACAGGATTACTAGAACACTACAAAACACAGCTATTCTTTAAATCAGCCATCGGAAGGCTTAGCAGTAATGTTCAGTTAACGTACACACTGGCCTTAGGCCAGAAGCCTACACACGGGCTGTATATTCTCACGGCTGGCCATAATCCGCTAGTTACAGCCAGTGTTTCCTCATAGAAATGAAAGCTAACCACATTCATGTTGATTTTGTGTGGCTCAAATCCCAAAGATAACACTGCTGTCCATTGTGTCCGATGGGAGGGCTGGAAGGGCATCCTGCTGCAATTGAACCACTGTGGCGACCCCTGATGGGGATATAAGACAGGACAAAATTAAACTAGACATTGTTTCAATTAAAATGAACCATTTTCTTTACTATCCAGAGTGGCCCAATGGGTCCTGTACAGTGTTTTCTGTTTAATGTTAACAGTGGGATGTATTGCTGGGTTTTGGGATATTGTTTGATGTAATGATAGCAGAACAAAACATGCTGGATATTCCTAGATGTTATTATGAATGGGAATATAATTAACTAATTCCAGGTAGGCTCTGGACACACTGCCACCCTGAACTGTATAAGCGGTTACAGATAATGAATGAATGAATATCATTAACTAGGGGTGCTAATGTTAACATGTCCTAAACCTGCTAATACAATAAAGGTTTGACTGTTTTTTTTTTTAATTTCACACTGTGAATATGCACACGCGGGGACTCCTCGATTAGCAGATTGACACCAGGCAACAATTCTGATGATACAAGCTGATTTCCATCACACTAGTAGGATTCCCACTAGGAGGCCAACAGAAAGGGTTTTTTTTTTCTTTCAAAAGAAGAGCATGAGATGCACAGTCTACATCCCTGTATGAGGATAAAAAAATACAATTTGTGGTAATTATAAATTAGATTTAAATATATACATACACACATACTATAAATATATAGCTTCACCATGTAAAGTGTTGGAACACTCTGTGAAATGTGCATAAGTAAAATAGATTTATAACTGATAAAATCATAAAAATCATAAAAAAAAATAATAATAATAATAATAAACATTTTTGTCTGATCATGCACAGAGCCGCTATGTAGTAGATATCAATAGGTAGTACAATTTGACAGGACACAGTTATGATTTTGTGAAAAGGACATAAGTCTCCAGTTTGAAGCTGAAGTTGATGATAGTTTGGAGATATATGTGTATTTCGGTGAATAATGTCATTATTTGAATTCACAAATCTGGACTTACTGCCCTGGAACTCCCAGGAATAAGTTGTCAACTGGACTGTGGATTTATTGCCAGTGGAATTCTGAATTTGCTAACTGCAAGCAATCTTTGATATTGAATTCCTTTCCCAAGGGAAATGGGGCAGGGGGCGGGGTTGGGGGATGTAGTCGTCTGGTCCTGCGGGTGGCCTGGGAGATTTATGCCCTTTTGCCTGGCTGCACCTCCATCATTCCTCAGATCCAGGATCCCTGGCTGGAGGGCAGATTACTCTGAGCCTTCCCCCACACACGGCAGGACATCGATTAGTGTCTCGCTTCAAAAAGTCGCACACGGGATCACCTTTTCCACGAGTTTTAATTGGCGAGAGTAACAGAATCTGTGTTTTATTTTCTGTCCCTTTTCCTCAAGCTGTTTTCTCTGATCCCGTTATCAACGCACCTGATAACCAACCCCCACCACATTTCTGCTAAAAGGAGGATATTGACATTCTCTCCATATTTGAAGGTGACAGATTTCCGCACTCCAAATGCAGCATCGTCAGATCTTTAAGCTTCGTTGTTCCGTCACTGATAACCAGCCGATGCCTCTCGGCAAAAACAGCGTAATGGGAATCCATTAACTTTGACGTGCACTTTCGGATGACGCCGCTGGATTCGGAACAAAACACCACTCTGCATCGTGTCTTCTATTTCTGAACACTTCCCAAAAACAGTGTCCATCAAAAGTTTCAGGACCGCTTTTCAGCTACGCGAGACAAAAATACATCACATGGCCACCTGCTCATCCAACACTCCTTCTGAACTCAAAGGTATTAATAGGTAAACTGGCCTGCCTTGCTTGCTGTAACAGATTATACTCTCCTGGGAAGGCTTTAAAACTGAGGTTGGAAGATTGCCATGAGGATCAGAAGGCATTCAGCCACAGAATCATTAGTGAAGTTAAGTACTGATGATGGATGATTATTTGTTGATCACATAAGACTTTCAAACTCATCCCATAGGTATTCGAGGTTGAGATCCATCACTCCAGAGGATGCACTAACTTATGTTTACCCCCCCGCATTGGCATGTCATTACATTAAGCTGGACATGGCCAACCCTCTTGGAAACCAGGGGTCCCCATATTTAAAGGGGACACCCACTAAATTAGAAGAGTTGACAAGATATAGGCAGCATTCGGTTTAGATCACGCATCCCAAATGAATGCTGTCTCAACTTAATGAGACATCTCAGGTTTTTCAGGGACACCAGAACACCATCTCTACCACGGTGCACCCCTTTCCCCCTGTCATCAGAACCCTCACTCCCCAGACACTTAAATTACTGTACTCCACTCAGATTAGACCCACAGAGATTGACTAGTGGAGGATATGAAGTCCCAAGTGTCTATTTCACCCCGGAGGACACCTATCATGACTGAGGCATCAGTGAAATATTGCACTGCCTCATCGTTTCACAATCATCGTCCCATCAAGCCCCTTCTGTTTTTTTTACCATCAGATTTATTTGATTCCTGTTTTTTTGGGGGTTGTTTTTTTACCGGCAGAGGATTTGTCTCTCTGCCGGAGGACACGACTCTGGCTTTCGGAACAAAGCTGAGCCAACAAAGAAAGAAATAAGTCAGTAAGTAGGTAAATAAATATATAAACATAGAATAATATATGCTCTGGACTTATATTGACTCTAAATCCAGAGGCATGTCGCCCCTGTCAAGGTATAATCTTTGAAGATGGATGCTGGGAGATTTGTCTTGATTTTTTTCTTTTACTTTTTGACTCACAGAGCTTAATACAAGTTTTTTTTTTTTTCTTTTTCAGTGAAATTTGTTTTCCTTCTGTTTACAGTTGGGAAAAATAAGCCGATAGTAGACCATCTTCTGGGCGACCTTCAGAACACAGAGATCCTTTCACAGAGAGCGTTCCTCACAGGCCGGGTCACCATACAGAGCCACTGGGAAGATGCAGTGTATATATAAGAGTGTGTGTATTTTCTATAACCTCGGATCTTGCAGATGTATACTGTTCCATGCAGTAACTAAGTCATAAACAATTGAATGCCATCACATGTAGTTCCCGAGTAAGTCATTTTTGCTAACACTTTAACTTAAGAGGTAACCGGATCAGCTACAAATATGGGATGGTGTTCAGGCTTTTGTCAACATTTCTCCATTGTTCCTTTACTGAGATGTGTCCTTTGTATTTGTTTTAAGTTAAAACATTTTTCACCAGTAGATTCTCTTCCAGAGTGACCTTCAAAGCCTGGGGATATATGAGGTCACAGATTTGGTGTGATTTGTTCTTGCTGCTTTTAAAGTTTGAGGAAAAATAAGCAGACGGTAGGTCGTCCTCCAGAGCGACCTTCAGAAACGTGGAGATTCTTGGGCCGATTAAGTTCCTCCCGGGCAAGGTCAACACACAAAGGCTTGGGTAAAGCATTCTGTGTGTGTGTATGTGTGTGTGTGTGTTAGATCAGTAAACACAGCCGATCACTGAGGTGTATATGACCTTTTGCGAGGACACCTCTCTTTATCAGTAGCTCCGGGGACATTGATTAGGTGGCAAAAGGAACAAATGAGTCTCGGCACGGCGGTCGTTACTGCGGACATCTCCAGCTTGGAAGGAACCGTGGGATTCGCTGCCTCGGAGAAGAAAAGGAAATGAGGAGAAAGGAGATACGAGGCACCTTGATGAGGTAGAGCAACACGGGAAGTGACAGAATGGAAGTCATATCGAGCGGAGGGATGTAAAGACCCAATGTGCCATACTCTTTAAGGTCGCCACCGCAATTTCCCAACGGCTGACCCCTGTGTGCACGGATTTCTGCTTGTTTGACCTTCGTTTACGATGCCGAGGCTAAAGCTTGAGGTGGTTGGCTTGTCTAGTCACACAAATTCAATTAGTCTTCTCCTTGTGTGGAGAAGCGTAGGCATTCTCTAACAAAACTCACTAGCCCAGGGACAATAATACAGGATTGCTAATATATGAAAGCAGTCCTACTTCTACAGCATCTACAGAATTCAGCCAAGGCCACCGGAGAGTGTTTATCTCAGTCTGCCACGTTTAGCCAAGTCAAACATTGCAACTGATTAATTATCTGTTGTTTACAGTATATTTGTATGTGTATTTATGACTAATTTCCAATTTAAGCTACAACCCATATGACATAATACTAGACCTTTCCTAGGCAAGTGAAGACAAGAACAAGTTTCTTGCAGCATCCCTCTGCATCTTTTCAAGCACCAAGCACAATCACTGCACTGCTCAACATGCTTGGAGGAGAACATTAAGTTCATTTAACATTAAGTTTTATATATATATATATATATATATATATATATATATATATATATATATATTAACAGGTATCCATATTAGCAAGCACTGTTAGGTGTGATGTGATGTATAGACCTAGGGATTGGGGCAATGGGCATGATGTGTTCCCGCCAGGAATTCTGTAAGTTTTTTTGTATTTGTTTCAATAAATAAATTAATAAATATATCATTCATTCATTCATTCATTTTCTGTAACCCTTATCCAATTCAGGGTGACGGTTTGGTCCAGAGCCTCCCTGGAATCATTGGGCGCAAGGTGGGAACACACCCTGGAGGGGACGCCAGTCAGTCACCTGGAGGAAACCCACGCAGACACAGGGAAAACACACCACACTCCTCACAGACAGTCACCTGGAGGAAACCCACACAGACACAGGGAGAACACACCACACTCCTCACAGACAGTCACCTGGAGGAAACCCACGCAGACACAGGGAGAACACACCACACTCCTCACAGACAGTCACCTGGAGGAAACCCACGCAGACACAGGGAGAACACACCACAGTCCTCACAGAGAGTCACCCGGAGCGGGAATCGAACCCACAACCTCCAGGTCCCTGGAGCTGTTTGACTGCACCACCGTGCCGCCCGTAAATATATCAATAAATAAACTATTAGGAGAATAATTCACTACATCTGTATTATTATTATTATTAATAATATTATGAAACAAAGGAGAACAGAAGCTCTGGCTCTGTCTCAAACTACACACTACTTTACTAAATGGTGTTTACGCACAGTGCATTACTAACATCCATGAATATTGAGGGAGGAGACAGCACTTTTTCTTTTCAACCCTCAACCCCATTCCCAGCCGGTCAAGGAGATTGAACCAATAACCGTTGGGTCCTAACCAGCTTCTCTAAATTTTACACCATGTGTCATGGCTGAAATATAATTAGCATAGATACAAATGCTACCCCCTTGGGCCTTTCCCACACCTTGAAACATGTGCCATTTAAAAGGGCCAAACAAAACCTGTCTCTAAAACCCAGCAAGAGTTAAAACATCAGTTCTGTTCCAGTTCCACTGTTCATACCAGATTACATGTAAATACGAGACTGAGCAACGGCCCCTGACAGGGCCCCGAGTCTGCGGCTCTTTTCCACTGGCCGGTAATTGAGTCCTTGACATGCGTTTTTAAAGCGCTTAGCCGTCGCTTAATCTGCCCGAGAAGAGATTGAAAAAATCAAATAAACAGATGTAATCTGGGGTAATTCGAGCGCGGCTGTATCTGCAGAGTTTGAGCTTGCATCGTTGGCTTTTTGCATGTGTGTGTGTTTTTTTATTTTGGCGAGCCATGAGAAAAGCAGCTCTTTTCATGTCGTTGAGGCGTAATCCTTTGAAATGCATAATCCGGGGGAAATAAAACCCACCACCAAATGATTGGGTTTCATCTCTGCAAATGATTGCAGGCGTTCATTAATTATTTTTAGGACTTGGTGTTGAATTGTGTTCCATTGCTGTTTACAATGATGCTTTTCCAAGGCACAATTACATCCATATGTACGGCTCTTGGCTGGATGTTTTTATCCAGAGCGACTGCAGATGTAGGCGAGTGCAGTGTTAGAAATACTGCCCAGGGAACCTAATTACACTCTCAGGAAAACTGTCACTGTGGTGGGACCCTTAAGGACTAATTTAATACATCTTTAATTTAGAAATATATCAGGTGTACCAACAAGTTTTAAAGTGTTTATTTTTTGTGGGTGTAATGTATGAACTAAAAAATCTGTTTACTGCTTTTGACATTTTAAAGTAACTATGTGTCATATTAAAAATCACTTTAATCATTATATTCAACAAAATGAAGCAGTTGTGGGTGGAACAGTGGGGCAGTGTCTCTGTCACAGCTCCAGAGTACTGGAGGTTGTGACTGTCTGTGAGGAGTGTGGTGTGTTCTCCCTGTGTCTGCTTGGGTTTCCTCCGGGTGACTGTCTGTGAGGAGTGTGGTGTGTTCTCCCTGTGTCTGCTTGGGTTTCCTCCGGGTGACTGTCTGTGAGGAGTGTGGTGTGTTCTCCCTGTGTCTGCGTGGGTTTCCTCTGGATGACTGTCTGTGAGGAGTGTGGTGTGTTCTCCCTGTGTCTGCGTGGGTTTCCTCCGGGTGACTGTCTGTGAGGAGTGTGGTGTGTTCTCCCTGTGTCTGCGTGGGTTTCCTCCGGATTACTCTCTGTGAGGAGTGTGGTGTGTTCTCCCTCTGTTCATGTGGGTTTCCTCAGGGTGACTGGCATTCCTTATGAGCTCCATCAGGAAAAAGCACTGTAGAAGCACTATGCCACATTTATATAAAATGACAAAAGAGTTGGAGAATTTAAGAGTTTTAATTTTATAATAATAAAATATTAAATTGTATAATAAATTGCAATTTTACTTTACACTAAAACATTTCAGAACTTATTTCTACACCTTATAATTATTGCATATACTATTTTAATAGTAATTTTTCAACAATTTCTTATATTTAATTTCATCTCCAGGTTATTATTTAGTTTTTATATTTCAAAATGTATGAAAACATACTGTTTATATTAAAATTAAACTTAAATTTCTGGAGAAGGTCTCTGAGGCAGTCACCTGGAACTTTAGACCCCTGCTAGACTTTTGAAGGTACATTTACGCTGTCTGGACCGTTAGGACATGTTTTTCTGAGAGTTTATTATAACATTGTGTCTACCAAGCACACACCAAGGACCCTCCCTTCGCTTCTACTGCACCCCACCAACCATTTACTCGTGTGATATGCCAGGAACGTCTGTTGTTATTGTTGTTTTTGTTTTTGTTGTTGTTCACCCTTCCCCGCATAAATGCCAGCCAATCCCTGTTGAGTAGGCATTACTGTGTGTTGGCGCTTGGGGGGACGATCTGTTCCAAGGGGTGTGTCTAGTACAGGTGGCCCTCCCGGCAACCAGGCCCTGGGAATCCAGCTAATTAAGCAACGTCAACAGCCCACAAAGCCCAGCGCTCCTCCGAGACCCCGCACACAACACCAACCCAAACAATTTCCCACAGTTTGTAGAATTTCATAATCCCCTTTCATGCCCAGGGTCTGAGCTATCCATTACAACTCGCCGAATGAGATGTCTGGCGCATTCCCGTCTCACTTCTGAAATGTTCCAGGTGTTTATTGGTGTAATAGCGGCAGTGCAAGGGTACACAGTGTTAGAAGAACAAGAAGGTCCAAGCTCTCGACTCTAATTACAGCATTCTCAGAGGACTCTGGAACAACCGCAGAAATCCCACTCAAATTCTTTTTTTTTTTTTACTTTTGCTGTGTCTCTGTATAAAAACTACTCACCACAGACACACTCTGCACAGTATGCTTTGTACTATCTAGTACATCCTCAGGGTTCTGCAGTGGATGCTCATATTTACAAAACCGGAAGGTCTGTTGACACCTGCTCTTCCAATCCATTCAGTTCATCTGAGATCAGTAACAATTTGCAGCAGTAACATAAGTTACACACTATGTTGGAACATTGCTGTGAGGATCTGTTGGCATCCAGCCACAGTACATTTGTGAGGTCAGGTACTGAATATTCATCGTCATATTCAATATTAATATTTATTACTGATATAAAGCTCCAGGGGGCGGCACGGTGGCACAGCAGGTAGTGTTGCAGTCACACGGCTCCAGGGGCCTGGAGGTTGTGGGTTTGATTCCTGCTCCGGGTGACTGTCTGTGAGGAGTATGGCGTGTTCTCCCTGTGTCTGCGTGGGTTTCCTCCGGGTGACTGTTTGTGAGGAGTGTGGTGTGTTCTCCCTGTGTCTGTGTGGGTTTCCTCTGGGTGAATGTCTGTGAGGAGTGTGGTGTGTTCTCCCTGTGTCTGCGTGGGTTTCCTCCGGGTGACTGTCTGTGAGGAGTGTGGTGTGTTCTCCCTGTGTCTGTGTGGGTTTCCTCCGGGTGACTGTCTGTGAGGAGTGTGGTGTGTTCTCCCTGTGTCTGTGTGGGTTTCCTCCAGGTGACTGTCTGTGAGAAGTGTGGTGTGTTCTCCCTGTGTCTGCGTGGGTTTCCTCTGGGTGAATGTCTGTGAGGAGTGTGGTGTGTTCTCCCTGTGTCTGCGTGGGTTTCCTCCGGGTGACTGTCTGTGAGGAGTGTGGTGTGTTCTCCCTGTGTCTGCGTGGGTTTCCTCCGGGTGACTGTCTGTGAGGAGTGTGGTGTGTTCTCCCTGTGTCTGTGTGGGTTTCCTCCGGGTGACTGTCTGTGAGGAGTGTGGTGTGTTATCTCTGTGTCTGCGTGGGTTTCCTCCGGGTGACTGTCTGTGAGGAGTGTGGTGTGTTCTCTCTGTGTCTGCGTGGGTTTCCTCCGGGTGCTCCAGTTTTCTCCCACAGTCCAAAAACACACGTTGGTAGGTGGATTGGTGACTCAAAAAGTGTCCGTAGGTGTGAGTGTGTGAGTGAATGTGTGTGTGTGTGTGTGTGTGTGTGTTGCCCTGTGAAGGACTGGCACCCCCTCCAGGGTATATTGCCGCCTTGCACCCAATGATTCCAGGTAGGCTCTGGACCCACCGTGACCCTGAACTGGATAAGCGGTTAAAGATAACGAATGAATGAATGAATGTGTGAGTGAATGTGTGAAACCGTCCACAGATGAGAGTATGTGCGACTTGGTGAAAGTGTGGTGCTCTGTATTAGACTGGGACCCCACGCAGTGTGTGTACCTCACACCTGTCACCAATGAATCCACATAGGCTCCAGACTCTACAACCCTGACCAGGATGAATAAATGACAGAAAAGAATGAATGAATGAATGAATGAATGAGAAATCTGTTGTAGGAATATGTTCAGCATGTGTTTTAACAACAGTATAGATAATGATGCACACTAATGAACCTGAAGCCGAGAGGTCCAATTATACCTCAGCCATTGAGAACATGGCGCTACACGGCCAAAATGATGTGAACCATATGCACTGCTTGAATATTCTGTTCCAAATCCATGGGCATTAACATGCACTCAGTCCTTATTTTCCTGCTGGAACAGCTGCCACACTTCTGGGAACATTTCCATTAGATTTTGGAACAAGGCTGAGGACATTCATTTCTATTCAGAACGGGCCAATCCAGTTCATCCCAGTGGAGCGTGACGGGGTCGGAGTCAGGGCTCTTTACGGGTCAGACACTTTCTCCTAAACTAAGATTTTTATTTTATTTTTCTAAAACAGGAGTGGAGCTTTTACTTCAGCATTGAACCCACGACCCCAGGGCTCTGGAGCTGTGAGACAGTGATGCTACCTGTTGTGCCACCGCCACCACACTGAAACAAACACTGGTGCTACGTCTGTGACTTAGTTCTGTTAAATCTCTCACAAACAAGGCTCAGATCAATCAAAACCCCACTGTTTCACAAACTCAAAAAGAAGAAATTGTGGAAGAAATTGGAATGTAAACTTTCAATGCACTTTAAGTTAGAATCACTCAGTCCAGTTCATTACTTGGAACATTGATGTTTACAGTGTGTGACTGGCTGTGATTTATACTTGCTCCTGTCCACTGGGGTCACTGTTTCACTGAGTCCACTCCAGATGTTCACTGTTTACCTGAAGAAGTAACTCTTTTGCTGAGGGTACGGTTTCTGTTATGGTTAGGTCTATGGTTTACAGCTATGGTCAGAAATGGGGTTAGGTTTAGGGTTTTGATTAAGATTGTGGTTTATGTTTATGGTTATCATCTCCAACATGGCATCTTTATAATAGACTGGAAAATACACATAGCTTTGAATGGAAGTCATGGTAAAAAGTGGTTTTGGAGAATCGAAAATGGTCCATTCGTCCTGAACTACATTTACAGTGAGAAGAGCAGCTGAAGGAAACTAAAAACAGACAAAAATGGAGATAAATGTTTTTTTTTGGACAGTGATGTTATGGTGAGGGTTCACACTTAATAGACATCGGAAATGTAGATGTACTTTCACAATTGCTGAAAAATATGAAATACCTATTGTTTAAATTCTAGTAATATATAGTCAGCTATGTACCAGACTGGCCTTGACATTAGAGAAGCGAGCTTGAGGCTGGAGAATCGGCAAGAGAACATTCACTAATGGCTGAAGTGCCCTTGAGCAAGGCCCCTAACCCCAAACTGCCCCCAGACACCGTGGTGGTCACATGCTCTTGGTATGTGTGTGTTCGCTGCCCCTAGTGTGTGTTCACTGCCACGTATGGGTCAAAAGCAGAGAAGCAACTTCACCTTTAAGAGGTCAATAACGTTTCTTTCTTTCTCTAAAAAAAACAACACCTTTATTCCATCTCAGTCAAAATTTGGTTTTAGCATTTTCCGTTTGTGCAACTGATATTGTCCATGTTTGTCAGTCCAACTGCTCCACATCATAATGTATATCTCTAAAGAGTGTAATGACTGTGAAGGATGTAGTTAATGCTAATGGTCCCATTACTCGGTAACTTCACATCAGCAGCGTAGATAGAAAAAAAAAAAAAAATTGTTTTGAATTTGGCTACGTACTGCGACAGCCTTCATACTGTGGAGACATTTGGTGGACAGCTCACCAGTTATTAGCTCCCTAACGTCTCACTTTTGAGGTAGAAATGCATCATGTTTCCATCACTTCATCGTGACAGGTTTATTCAGTGTGCTGTGGTTAATGACAGTTGTGAAATGAGACGCATTACAGAGGAGATAAACAGTTATTTCAACTTTGGAGCCGTGCTCCTCACCCTTCGTTACAGCACCAGGGTCCAATGAAATTTCCCATTACTGTGACCATGCCCTGGCTTGGCTCTACTGGGAAGGAACAGGTGATTGACTCGAGCCATCCCTGCCCAGTCCATCCCATCCCACTCCCACCCGCCCACACCTAGCTGCTTGTGAAATTGGAAGTGTCCAATTTCATTTGACGCCATGGTTGGGCAGTCACCGAAAAGGATAATTGGGATTTTCCAAAGCAAGGTCAAACTTCCAAACAGAGGTCAATCTAGTAACTGTTGGTGCAGAGATGTGTGGAACCAGTGTGAAGGGACCAGCAGAGGAGGACAAAACCAGACTGGAGTAGTGTGAGTGTGTGAAACGACTCGACTGGGTTCTGTCCAGTCTGTGACAGTTTTACAGCTTTTAAACATCAAAAACACACTTTATACCAAAATGTTTGATTTGATATGCATTTGTTGGGGCCTCTGTGTGGTTTCTGTGGCATGGAGTTTGTTCTTAATGTTTTGAGAGGACAGTAAAATGCTGTAAAATGTTGTCTCTGACTTTTGCACAGTGCTAAATGTGTAGAGTAATCAACACATGAGCCCCTCGCGTGGCACTGGTGTGATAACAGAGTGGTCCTAAAGTGTGGAGAAGAGAGATGAGGAGTTGTGGGGGGAGGGGGGGTCTCTTAAAAGCCCCCGGGGGGCGCTGTGCTGCATGTGCTGTAGGTCTCAACCAACTGAAACTTCATCATTTATTTTAAAGACTTTTTGCGGATTTGTGCTTTAACGATAGTCAAGTTACACTCTCAGAGAGAGAGAGAGGGAGACAGAGAGAGAGAGAAAGAGAGACAGAGAGAGAGAGAGAGAGAGAGAGAGAGAGGGAGACAGAGAGAGAGAATGAGGGAGACAAAGAGAGAGAGACAGAGAGAAAGAGAGAGAGAGAGAGAGAGAAAGAGAGAGAAAGAGAGAGAGAGAGAGGGAGACAGAGAGTGAGAAAGAGGGAGACAGAGAGAGAGAGAGAGAGAGAGAGAGAAAGAGAGAGAGACAGACAGAAAGAGAGAGAAAGAGAGACAGACAGAACAGACAGAGAGAGGGAGGGAGAGAGAGAAAGAGGAGAGAGACATACAGAGAGAGAGAGAGAGACAGAGAGAGAGAGAGAGACAGAGAGAGAGAGAGAGAGAGAGAGAAAGAAAGAGACAGAGAGAGAGAAAGAAAGACAGAGAGAGAGAGAGAGAGAGAGAGAGAGACGTCTGTACTCACACCACCACCTCTATTTCCCGATGCGAGTGTTGGACTGATGCAGGTCAGGTAAAAGGTAAGGCCCCTGGCTCTGTCCAGACATGTGTGCTGTCGGTCAGGTTTGGCGCGGCGCACGTGGCCCATCTCCAGCCTCGCGTCGGTGCTGAACGGACGATAAAGCGTCCAACAACACGGCAAGCGCTAATCTGCCTGGGATTACAGAGGAGCAGTGTTCAAAAAGCTCAAAGGGCGCATGGGACGAGGCTTGTCGGACATGCGGCTCGAATTAGGGACAGATTAAAGGTAGACGTCGTGGCCAGAAAGGGGGGGGGGGGGGGGCAGCTAGGATGAAAAATACGAAAGAAAGCAGCAGAGAGAGGATTAGACGGTGATTCGTTTTTACTGAGATTGCTGGGGCAACTTCTTCCAAGCTCGTTAGCTTTTGTTTTGGGGCAGAAACTCTCGGCCGCTCGTTTTCCCCCGACCTGGTGATTAAAATGTATCAGCGCTGACCAGACGTCCGAGCCTGGGACTCTCGAAGGATTTTAGGGGATTTAATAGAGGACTGGTCAAGAGCAATTACAAGCCAAAGCGTGGTCATGCACGTGTGTGTGTGTGTGTGTGTGTGTGTGTGTCCATGCGAGAAAGGTGCGGGATCGTCCACTGTAAAGCGTTTCTAAGCTTGCGGCGAAACTTGACCCCCTTTGTGTGGATAGCTTTTAGGATTTCATTACCACAGCCATGGCTGAATGCCATCAAATCGTCACAGCAATATGATTGCCATCAGGGCTATTTCAAGCATCAGGTGCTGGGCTGTTAGTTAGTGTTCTCCTCTAAGTGTGTTGAGTTAAACTGGACACTGAGAACAGTTTGAAAGGAAGCAGTAACTGCTTTGTCTCAGAGGAGGTGGATTCACTCTCTCAGCCTTTTTCTTCTCCTTCTTCATTTTCTCCTTCTTCTTCGTCATATTATTATTCCATGTGGAAACAAAGGCAACGAAGCCGTGCTCAGGGACACAGGAGCCACGCTCTTGTCACAGTTTCAACGCAGAGGAGAAATCACGATGTTCCAGTTTTCCACAGGAGGTTCACCTCCACTATGAGGCTAAGCTTCCGTGACCAGTTTGCTTTCTCTCGCTTTACTCCTCTCTGGCACGAGGAAGGTTTTCTGCTTTCTCTTGCTTTTGCACGCCGTTTTAAAATGGGCACACACACTCACGTACACACACACACACACACCAACAAACCCAAGCTGCTATTGTTTCCCCAAACCAATTTGTTCCTGCCAATATCGCTCTGATAGATGGGGGTTTATTATCATTCTACAGCGACAGATTGAAAGATTTCCTCGCCATTGCTTCTCTCTCTCTCTCTCTCTCTCTCTCTCTCTCTCTCTCTCTCTCTCTCTCTCTCTCTCTCTCTCTCTCTCTCTCTCTCTCTCTCTCTCTCTCTCTCTCTCTCTCTCTGTGTGTGTGTGCAGGGTGGTGGCGTTTGCTCCAGATTTAATCAAAAACAAGCAGACCAGTGCACACACACACACACACAAAGTCAAAAGGAAAGGAATTGGCAGAAAGAAGCCTGCGCTAAATCAGAGGAAAAGAGAGAGAGCCAGTGAGATACCTTGATATTTCTAGATAAAGCTTTTCTGTTCATTTTAAAAGGGTTATGTGTGTGTGTGTGTGTGTGTGTGTTTGTGCTTGTGAAAGAGAGAGAGAGAGAGAAATAGAGAGTGAGAGAGAGAGAAATAAACAGAGAGATAGAGAGAGAGAGAAAGAAACAGAGAGAGCGAGAGAGAGACAGAGAGAGAGAGAGAGAGACAGAGAGAGAGTCGAAATTGCTTTCTTAAGTTTTCCTTGGCTTAATTGTGTGTGTTAATGTGTTTCATCTTAGCGCGCGTGTGTGTGTGTGTGTGTGTGCGTGTGCGTGTTCATGTGCTGTTTAATATAGAAAGTTAATCCTGAGTGAGTATGTGTTCGGCACCGTGGCTAAAAACTACAACGTTCTAAAGACAGTCTCAGACGGACAGGCAGGGTTTGTGATGTCATAAACCTAAGGAACCAACCCCAGTCTGTTTTCATGGAGGGGCTTTTCAGCTGGAGGCAGGTGGGTGAGGGGTGTGTGGAGGTTGAGGGCTGGGTCTTATTCTAAACCTGTGTGTTCTGAGTGAAGGTGAGTTTCTAGGGGTTAATCATTCACCAGATGGGGGCTTTAACACTTTCCAGAGGCACCAAGTCGAGAGGAATCTCTGAAAATGAGTTCCTCCATTAATTTGCAGTAAGTTCTGAGCACAGTCACAGTCACCCCCCCCCCCCACACACACACACACACACTAATGTGTCCCACAACCCCAACAGACAGATACACACACATGAACATACTCAATCTGATACTTTGCCATCCACACTTCAATAACCTGACACACACACACACACACACACACACACACACACGATATTCCCAGGGTCCCCACAGTAATATCACACTGTATGGAAATTATGAGGGGGAAAAAGAGCCTCCACACACACACCCTTCTCCTCTTTTACACACACATGCACACACACACATATATATACCACCGTGCCTCACTGGGTTGGTTTCATTTCTCTTTCTCTTCAAAGGGAGTGGGAGGAAGACATCCTTTGTTCCAGCCCACATAGTCTTAAAGCTTCCGGATCAATTTTTGGAATGTGTGTGTGTGTGGTGGGGGGGGTCTGTTATAGGAACTGGGCCAAATGATGTTTGTTCTGATGTAGGGTGTGAATAATGCTGTGTGTGTGTGTGTGTGTGTGTGTATGTGTGTGTGTGTGTGTGTGTGTGTGTGTGTGTGTGTGTGTGTGAAGGGGGGCAGGGCCTGGAATTAATCCAGATTCAGTGTAAACACATACAGAGTTCAAACAGGAGTTAGTTTCCTCTTCCTTTTTTAATCACAGAGAGAGTGGGACAGGAATGAGGCTACAGCACTGACACACACACACTGTCCACTCTAACACTGACCAGTCTGAAGACGGTCCACTCGCTGGTCACATTACCACACACACCACCTTCATACGTCCACTCACTGGTCACTTTACTACACACACCACCTTCATACGTCCACTCACTGGTCACTTTACTGCACACACCACCTTCATACGTCCAATCACTGGTCACTTTACTACACACACCACCTTCATACGTCCACTCACTGGTCACTTTACTACACACACCACCTTCATACGTCCACTCACTGGTCACTTTACTACACACACCACCTTCATATGTCCACTCACTGGACACTTTACTACACACACCACCTTCATACGTCCACTCACTGGTCACTTTACTACACACACCACCTTCATACGTCCACTCACTGGTCACTTTACTACACACACCACCTTCATACGTCCACTCACTGGACACTTTACTACACACACCACCTTCATACGTCCACTCACTGGTCACTTTACTACACACACCACCTTCATACGTCCACTCACTGGTCACTTTACTACACACACCACCTTCATACGTCCACTCACTGGTCACTTTACTGCACACACCACCTTCATACTTCCAATCACTGGTCACTTTACTACACACACCACCTTCATACGTCCACTCACTGGTCACTTTACTACACACACCACCTTCATACGTCCACTCACTGGTCACTTTACTACACACACCACCTTCATACGTCCACTCACTGGTCGCTTTACTACACACACCACCTTCATACGTCCACTCACTGGTCGCTTTACTACACACACCACCTTCATACGTCCACTCACTGGTCACTTTACTGCACACACCACCTTCATACGTCCACTCACTGGTCACTTTACTGCACACACCACCTTCATACGTCCACTCACTGGTCACTTTACTACACACACCACCTTCATACGTCTACTCACTGGTCACTTTACTGCACACACCACCTTCATACGTCCACTCACTGGTCACTTTACTGCACACACCACCTTCATACGTCCACTCACTGGTCACTTTACTGCACACACCACCTTCATACGTCCACTCACTGGTCACTTTACTGCACACACCACCTTCATACGTCCACTCACTGGTCACTTTACTGCACACACCACCTTCATACGTCCACTCACTGGTCACTTTACTGCACACACCACCTTCATACGTCCGCTCACTGGTCACTTTACTACACACACCTCCTTCATACGTCCACTCACTGGTCGCTTTACTACACACACCACCTTCATACGTCCACTCACTGGTCACTTTACTGCACACACCACCTTCATACGTCCACTCACTGGTCACTTTACTGCACACACCACCTTCATACGTCCACTCACTGGTCACTTTACTGCACACACCACCTTCATACGTCCACTCACTGGTCGCTTTACTACACACACCACCTTCATACGTCCACTCACTGGTCGCTTTACTACACACACCACCTTCATACGTCCACTCACTGGTCACTTTACTGCACACACCACCTTCATACGTCCACTCACTGGTCACTTTACTGCACACACCACCTTCATACGTCCACTCACTGGTCACTTTACTACACACACCACCTTCATACGTCTACTCACTGGTCACTTTACTGCACACACCACCTTCATACGTCTACTCACTGGTCACTTTACTGCACACACCACCTTCATACGTCCACTCACTGGTCACTTTACTGCACACACCACCTTCATACGTCCACTCACTGGTCACTTTACTGCACACACCACCTTCATACGTCCGCTCACTGGTCACTTTACTGCACACACCACCTTCATACGTCCACTCACTGGTCACTTTACTGCACACACCACCTTCATACGTCCGCTCACTGGTCACTTTACTACACACACCTCCTTCATACGTCCACTCACTGGTCGCTTTACTACACACACCACCTTCATACGTCCACTCACTGGTCGCTTTACTGCACACACCACCTTCATACGTCCACTCACTGGTCACTTTACTGCACACACCACCTTCATACGTCCACTCACTGGTCACTTTACTGCACACACCACCTTCATACGTCCACTCACTGGTCGCTTTACTACACACACCACCTTCATACGTCCACTCACTGGTCGCTTTACTACACACACCACCTTCATACGTCCACTCACTGGTCACTTTACTGCACACACCACCTTCATACGTCCACTCACTGGTCACTTTACTGCACACACCACCTTCATACGTCCACTCACTGGTCACTTTACTACACACACCACCTTCATACGTCTACTCACTGGTCACTTTACTGCACACACCACCTTCATACGTCCACTCACTGGTCACTTTACTGCACACACCACCTTCATACGTCCACTCACTGGTCACTTTACTGCACACACCACCTTCATACGTCCACTCACTGGTCACTTTACTGCACACACCACCTTCATACGTCCGCTCACTGGTCACTTTACTGCACACACCACCTTCATACGTCCACTCACTGGTCACTTTACTACACACACCACCTTCATACGTCTACTCACTGGTCACTTTACTGCACACACCACCTTCATACGTCTACTCACTGGTCACTTTACTGCACACACCACCTTCATACGTCCACTCACTGGTCACTTTACTGCACACACCACCTTCATACGTCCACTCACTGGTCGCTTTACTGCACACACCACCTTCATACGTCCACTCACTGGTCACTTTACTACACACACCTCCTTCATACGTCCACTCACTGGTCACTTTACTAGAAATACAAGCCTTAGATGTCCATTCACTGGCCTCATATGTCTACTTTGTAAGCACTTCACAGCCAGCCTCGACCTTGCGATGCATGTGTGTGGAAATGAATGACATATGATCATAAAGCTGCATTATTTCTCATGAATTCAGACTCATCATGTGCCAGAAAACAACACTGGAACTGGTTTGGGAACAAGCAGAAACCTTCCTCTGTCCAGCAGCTCAAGCCTCACCCTGAATCGAACCCGCTGTCTCTATCTTTAGCAGGAAATATGCAGACGGACGGTGGGCTGGGGGACGCGAAGGACAGCGGTGAGTATTTTTAATGCCAGCTGTATCAAATCAGCTGTCCCAGCACCATCATTTGATAAGCACAGTTCATTTTCTCTTCCGTTGGGAGCCAAAGAAGAGATAACCATTCAGTTTGCAGGTGTCTGGGGGTGGGTGGGGTCAGAGGGTCTTCGATCTGTCTCACTTCCCTGGAACATGTCTGCCATGCTGATTCTACATAACACATGCTGGAATCTGCAGCACTGCTTACAGTCGAGCACATTAATCTAAATTTAATTCTGTATAATATTTACTGATGGGGGGCTGGGGGCCAGTTAATTAAGCAATTACATTCCGGATTTCTCCTTGTACAAACTGCCTTGGAATTGGCTGGAAACACATGGGGAAATGTAATGCTGTCTATTCTCAATTATGACCATAAACGGTGTGGTCCTCTCAGGCAGTGGAGACCAGAATCTCTTTACACACTCACAACGTGGGCTCACACTCTCTCGCATGTTCCACTTGCATCAGAAAAGAAAGAGACGTCCCCCCTTTCTTCCTCAGGGACTGCGGCTGCTTCTGGAACTAACACTGTGCATGTTACGAGTTAGTTGTAGGACAGAGGTTTACTTTGTCCAGTTATGTCTGTTTAACTTATAATACAAATTAAAACTTCTAAAGCTGGAGGTGCCAAGGAGACAGGTCCACTAGTACCCGCCGTCTGATGCCGCTCGGAGGGGGCACTGAAACACGGAAGCTGCTGAGGGTCTGGAGCGTTGTTTTTGTCCCAAATAAATAATAACAGTTAATAATCTAAGCTCAAAAATATGAAACAAACCCTGTGTCTGAAATGGCTCTCTCTTCACTATTCCCTCTGTTATTCACACTATATAGTGCACTATTATAGTGCAGGAGGGTAGTGAACGCTTTCAAACAATAACTCATATTTTATTATTATTTTTTTCTTAAATCAAACAAAACGGATAATCAGCTATCTGCTAGAATGTACACCACATGTTGCAGTGCATTGTGGGATTATTTGAGTGCACTAAAAATAATCACACCTACAAAATGGTGGAACGCTAAAATAGTGGCCTCTGTAGTGAATAGGGCACAGTTTCGGACACAGAGAAAGAGTCATGTCTCAGTTTAAAATGGAAGGAACGTTTCAGTGTCCAAATATGGGAAGGTTATGTATTTTATAGAACCGTTTATTTTGTTTATTTGGCTATAGCCCTAAAAAATGTCACAGAGTAGAAGTTGGGTTATGGTCAGAATTAGGGCTTAGGGCTAGTCTAGTTGTGGAAGGATGGTTGGGGTTAAGCTGGTAGCAGCTGGGTTAGGGTCAAAGTTAACTATTTTATTATTTGAGATATCTGCGGCATGGTGGCGCAGCAGGTTAGTGTCGCAGTCACACAGCTCCAGGGGCCTGGAGGATGTTGGGTTCGATTCCCGCTCCGGGTGACTGTCTGTGAGGAGTGTGGTGTGTTCTCTCTGTGTCCGCGTGGGTTTCCTCCGGGTGACTGTCTGTGAGGAGTGTGGTGTGTTCTCTCTGTGTCTGCGTGGGTTTCCTCCGGGTGACTGTCTGTGAGGAGTGTGGTGTGTTATCTCTGTGTCTGCGTGGGTTTCCTCCGGGTGACTGTCTGTGAGGAGTGTGGTGTGTTCTCCCTGTGTCTGCGTGGGTTTCCTCCGGGTGACTGTCTGTGAGGAGTGTGGTGTGTTCTTCCTGTGTCTGCGTGGGTTTCCTCCGAGTGCTCCGGTTTCCTCCCAAAGTCCAAAAACACACGTTGGTAGGTGGATTGGCGACTCAAAAGTGTCCGTAGGTGTGAGTGGATGTGTGTGTGTCTGTGTTGCCCTGTGAAGGACTGGCGCCCCCTCCAGGGTGTATTCCTGCCTTGAGCCCAATGATTCCATGTAGACTCTGGACCCACTGTGACCCTGAACTGGATAAGGGTTACAGACAATGAATGGATTTTTTTTTACTGATTCGTCTTCACCTCATGAAATATCCATTATACCAACATCTAAATGAAAGAGATTCTGAATAGACTCACTCTGTGGGGTCCCGCTATATGGAGCATAAACTTTCTCACAAGAGGACAGCAGTGGGAGATGTTTGTCTCCTGTGAGTTACAGAGTGAGTTTATAGGAAAAACAATGGTATAAACGACTCCCTGCAGTTTCAGAGGTAAAACGCCTGAGACACTGAGCTAGATGTCGACAGCTAAGCACTAGCTGCTTTTCAGGTTCTGACACATGTGGGGTCTTTTTTAAGTCCCACAATCCTCACTCTAACTAGCTCATATAAAGTAGTGGGTTGTGATGTGACACTGGAATGAACCACACACACACACACACACACATACAGAGTCATAAACGTATGGCTGTTAGGTGCAGACTCTAAGCACAGCTTTTTGGTTGTTGTGGACCAGTCGATTATTTTTTTCCCTCTCATTTAGTGGCAAAGCTCCACTTCCCAGAATGCTGTGCGGTACAGAGCTGAGTATCAATTATTTCCCCCGTTTTTCTGCTTACCGCTGCTCAGCAATCGGGGCTCAATGGTGCTGTGGAGAACGGGCAATAGCACATTAAACACAAAACAACACAACACCGCCCAAAAATACAGAGACGATCGCTGAAGGAGAAACCTCAGCTCTGGCTGCGCTTGCCTTCCGCCCAGGCAACTTCTCTTCCGTCATTAAATATAATCACGCTCGTGTTCTTGAGGGCTGAGCTCTGGATGAATACCGCTGGGAGTTCATTTGCAGGGAACTTTGCATGGTAAATTTAGTAAGGACTTTTTTTTTTTTTTACGTTCCCTGCTTTGTTGCTGTGCCGCTGCTGATCCTCTCGAGCTGTTGGAATAAGACGGACCTTGATATTTCTTGCCTTTTACCTGTAATGATCCAGAACTTACTCATTTATTTACATACCTGATGAGGCTTTCTGACAACAGTGTGATTATTAACCCTTTGATTCTGCTTTAAATTGCTTCACTTCCGTGGAACAAGGCACTGCTAATGAGCGGAGCAGTCTCAGGATGACTACGATAATCATGTGCTGTGTTTTCTAAGGCTTTTATGAAAAGGTTTTATAAAGGGAACATGTGCCTAAAAAAAGAAACATACTGACAGCTCCTTGTTATACTTGTAGGTAATAAAAAGTGTGAAACAGTAACAGTAATAACGATGTAACAGGTTTTATTTGATCAAAGATTTCTGTTTTTTAATAAATAATAATGGCTGTAAATAGTTGTATATGCGTTTAAGGTCATTGCCCCAAACACAGAGCAGGGAATAAGACCCTAGTCATTGGTTTTTACTGATCAGTGCCTCATCCAAGCAGGGAATAGAACCCTCGTCAGGTTTGGGTTAAGGTCATAACTGAATTATGGCACAGTTACTTTCTGGTGGGTTCTCTGATGGGCTCAGCCAGGTGATCTACTGGGTTCTCTGATGGGCTCAGCCAGGTGATCTATTGGGTTCTCTGATGGGCTCAGCCAGGTGATCTACTGGGTTCTCTGATGGACTCAGCCAGGTGATCTATTGGGTTCTCTGATGAGCTCAGCCAGGTGATCTACTGGGTTCTCTAATGGGCTCAGCCAGGTGATCTACTGGGTTCTCTGATGGGCTCAGCCAGGTGATCTACTGGGTTCTCTAATGGGCTCAGCCAGGTGATCTACTGGGTTCTCTGATGGGCTCTGGTAGACAATCTACAGGGTTCTCTGATGGGCTATGGTAGGTGATCTATTGGCTTGTCTGATGGGCACGGGATTTATTGGGGAAGGGGATCGGTTGGGTTTTCTACTGCACCCTCTGGTTCTTTGTATAATATACTTTTTTTTTGTATTCCTTGATGGAGCCTCTGGGGTGTTATCTATTTGGTCCTCTGATGAATCCTCTACTGGATTCTTCTAGTTTTCTAGTGGAATTTCTAATGATTTCTGTGGTGCTTTTCCGACACCCATCCTCCACGTGTTGTGCCTTTTCCTCTGCTCATTCTCAATCAAAATGTGCCCTGATTATGCCTTTATCAATTAGCCAAACATCACATGGACAAACCAAAAGCTCCGACAGAGAGACGTTTCTCGGTTCGTGAGATCTCAACACGTTCGTATGTTCAGTGACGGGGGCGTGAAGTTATTTGTAAGACACTGTCTCTCTTCTAGGCTTCGGGGCACATCACAGACAGAAGATAAAGAGGAAAATAAAGAGGCTAGAAAGGGATAGCGCAGCGGATAACAATGCCTTCCGCAATAAGACAACTGTGCACAAGCGGCGACAAACGAGAGCGGACAGTGGTGACATTTAGGCGTCTGCGTTTTTAAAGTGCGCTCGATTAGTTCATGCGTTTGAATGCGACGGTGGCGTAACTGCTCCGAAGAGAGAGCGGAAATGTCACACATCAAGGAGACGCACTGAAAGAAACATGACTGGGAACGTAACTCCAGCCCCCTGCTCGTATGAAAAATGCAGTCCGGGAAGAAAAGGACTTCCAAACTTCCTCAGGGGAGCCGTGACACATTTGATTGAATGCGGATGAGAAGACCCCAAGGCCATTCCCATGCTTCAGCGTGGCCTTAATATTTATGACCCTCTCTCGTTTTCCTCGTCAAAAAGAAGACTGGCTTGTAAACGCCGTCATTAAAATCAGAACGAGAGAAGACTTGGAAGCGGCTTTCTGCATTATCCTCTGATGGAATCCCTCCTTGAAAAAGCTCAATTGGATTCTGTATCTGACGCTCTACCCATTAGCGCTCATTCAAATATAACCACCCTTCAGGCGAGCACCCGCCTGCCTGCTTTTGTGCGGCTTAAAAGTCCCTTTCTCTTCCATTTCAGCCAGAATAGCAGTGATGAAAGTGGATGAAGGGAATAGTTTGGTGAACATGTTCTACTCAGACATACTCAGACATACCTGGCAAGAGGAGCTACAGACTGGAGTACGTATTTTAATAAAAAAAAACATCCCCAGAAATTCCTATTATTTGTACATTTTGCTTCATCATCATCATTTGTGGATGTTGTACATTGACTGAACAAGCTCCTGTCCACTGGAGGCACTGTTTCACTAAATCCACACATACTCTCTGTCATGCATCTGAAGCAGAGCTACAGAAACATTGCTGTCATTCATCGATGAACCAGAACACAGAGGTTTTGAAATATCCCATAACCAATCATCCATTCATCCATTATCTGTAACCGCTCATCCAGTTCAGGGTCACGGTGGGTCCAGAGCCTACCTACAATCATTAACCTTAAAAGATACAGTCGCTTCTTACTCACACACACACACCCCGCTCCACCTTAAAATATACAGTTGCTTCTTACTCACACACACACCCCGCTCCACCTTAAAATATACAGTTGCTTCTTACTCACACACACACCCCGCTCCACCTTAAAATATACAGTTGCTTCTTATTCACACACACACCCCGCTCCACCTTAAAAGATACAGTTGCTTCTTACTCACACACACACTGCTCCACATTAAAATATACAGTCGCTTCTTACTCACACACACCGCTCCACCTTAAAAGATACAGTCACTTCTTACTCACACACACACCACTCCGCCTTAAAAGATACAGTCGCTACATAGATACAGCTACAAATTGAGTTCAAACAATGAATGGAAACTTACAGACGACACTTGAACCACCAACAAGATACAGTCGCTTCTTACTCTCTCACACACACACACACACCATTCCACCTTAAAAGAAAGATGCAGCTCTTCTGTATGAACACAAACACTTCTGAATGAGGGGGAGTTTGTTTTGCTGTGAGAAGATTTATTTTTCTGAATTATTTATGTTGCCTTTAATAAACACCACCGTGTCTTTAAGCTTCCTACTGATAATATTAAACATGGTGATATGGGACCATTTTAAGGTGGATCAGATGCCTTTTGTGGTCCTCTCCTTGTCCTCCAGGAGGCAGTGAGACAGAAGGCGGCGCTGATGGTAGGCACCAGGCTAATGAAAACTCCTGTGAGCCACAGCATCACTTTAATTAAAGCAATCTTCGACACTAATCATCTTGATGAGAGGCTGCTTTGAGCAACACTACTGTCCATACAAATAAAGACAGACACACAAACACACACACACACACATATTACTTAAATAAATAATTAACCTGGCTGATTATCCCTATCAGCCCGTGTCTGGTGTTTACGCCTCGGCAGGAGTCAAGGTTGTAATCATTAATGTTTGGCCAGAAGTGGCTTCAGTAAAAGACATGGCAGCAGCATACAACATTTACACACCTGCTCCTCCACGTCACTCCAGGAGACTCACTGTTGATGAGCTGTATACCCCTGGAGCTCTAACCCTAATCCAGTTCAGGGCGATTTCAGGTCTGGAGCCTACCCGGAATCACTTGGAGCAAGGCAGGAATACACCCTGGAGGGGGCGACAGTCCTTCACAGGGTGACACACACACATTCACTCACACACTCACACCTACTGACACATTTGAGTCTCGAATCCACCTACCAATGTGTGTTTTTGGACTATGGGAGGAAACCCATGCGGACACAGAAAGAACACAACACACTCCTCACAGACAGTCACCTGGAGGAAACCCACGCAGACACAGGGAGAACACACCACACTCCTCACAGACAGTCACCCGGAGGAAACCCACGCAGACACAGGGAGAACACACCACACTCCTCAGAGACAGTCGCCCGGAGGAAACCCACACAGACACAGGGAGAACACATCACACTCCTCACAGGCAGTCACCCGGAGGAAACCCACGCAGACACAGTGAGAACACACCACACTCCTCACAGGCAGTCACCCGGAGGAAACCCACCTGGAGGAATTTAATGTTCTTTAAAATATATGCTCTTAATTGTTTTATTTTTTTAATGAAAGTTTCACACTCATATTAGACTTACATAGAGTTCAGGTAAAGTTAAAAAATGATCACTTCATATCAGTTAATTACTCTCAATACTATTATTAAAATATTGAAGTTACATGTAATTCTACATAAGGAAAGAATGGTAAACTTGATTAGCCATCTCTCTCTCTCTCTCTCTCTCTCTCTCTCTCTCTCTCTCTCTCTCTCTCTCTCTCTCTCTCTCTCTCTCTCTCTCTCTCTCTCTCTCTCTCTCTCTCTCTCTCTCTCTCTCTCTCTCTCTCTCTCTCTCTCACACACACACACACACAAACAGCTGCCCTTTGTCTGGTGCCCACATTTCTCTCTTATAAAGTTGTTGAAGCTGAATACAGAGGTGTGTTGGAGGTCTGCTGTTTTCTCGATTAAAGCTTGTGTCCGATCTCCTTTGTGTTTGATGTTAACTCTGTCCCTGAAAATTTTACTTAACAATTGAGAGATTCCATTTCAGATATAAAATGTACCCTGAACTGTTATATTAAGGTAAAGAGAATAACCTGATAGTAATGCATCACCCTCTACACATTTATTTTATCTCCTTTCAAAAAATCTAGTATTTTAACTTCATGATTAATTATAGAATGTCGTTGTCATTAACTCGATTACAACTGACACCACACATGTTCATACAAATCTAAAACAGTGTGTGTGTGTGTGTGAACTCGTTATACTCATGAATGCAACAGGGCTAAGTGTCGGCCTGAATTTAAAAAAATAGGGTGGAATGAAGTATGGAAACCTCTCACCGGTGTCTGCTTTCAGTGGCAAGTGTGATAGGTTTCCTCATAATGTCTCTGTCTGTCTTTCTCTTTCTCCCTGAGCAGTCATTTGCTCTGGTCCTTCCTCTTTGGACTGTCCACAGGAGCAGATGGCTTGGCAGCAGTGGCTCCTCCGAGTGCAGCTCATCTCTCAGTGGTGGTCAGAGACACAGAGAGAGAGAGATAGAGTGAGACAGAGTGAGAGGGACAGGGGCCGAGAGCGAGGCAAACGGAGAGAGAGGCGGTCATCGATGACCGATAAAGGACAACGGTAGCTGCACTAAAATTAACCATTCACAAACCACATGGTGAGACGCTCCTGGCAGATGACACCTTCGGAGCTGGAGGATTTTGCTGACGGTGGCCAAGGAAGTCTGTTTCTCACCCACACCAAACGTCCTCCAGCAAGAGTCCCTCGGAGGGGGCTACTCCATTAAAACGTGACAAAACAAAAAAATCAGGGCCGCCAAGTGTGACGCTCATCCGCTGAGGGTCCGGACTGGAGTCAGACTAGGAGTGATTTATTTACTGTTTCTGCTGGGGAGGTGGGGGATTTTTCTTGGCAACGTCCTCAGAGGTTCATGAGGAAGACCGAAGAAACATGCAGGAGAGTAGATCCTGACTAAAACAGTGGGGCTCATATCTGTAGACAGTGTTTTTTCACATTCAATTCATTCATTCATTATTTCTTCTTCTGTAACCACTTCATCCTGACTAAGGTCACTTGGTCCAGAGCCTACCCTGAATCATCAGGCTGACCACCCCTGGACAGAGCACCTCACACTCACACAGTCACTCACAATCAGTCACACACTCACTCAGTCACACACTCACACCTGTAGACAGTTTCACACACTCAGTCACACACTCACAATCAATCACACACTCACTCAGTCACACACTCACACCTGTAGACAGTTTCACACACTCACCCAGTCACTCACAATCAGGCACACACTCACTCAGTCACACACTCACACCTGTGGACAGTTTCACATATTCACCCAGTCACACATTCACTCAATCATTCACTCAAACATGTGGACAGTTTCACACACTCACCCAGTCACTCACACTCAGTCACACATTCACTCAATCATTCACTCAAACATGTGGACAGTTTCACACACTCACCCAGTCACTCACACTCAGTCACTCACACTCAGTCACACACTCACACCTGTGGACAGTTTCACTCACTCAGTCACACACTCAGTCACACACTCACACCTGTGGATTAACACACTCGAGGTGAAGTACACCTTTTCAGAAATGTACACAACCATACACAACACCTTATTCATCAGTCAGAAGATCCATTTCTTCACACAGGGAACCAGTTCACCAGGCACATGGTTCTATATTACACTCCCAGTTCTAACCCCTGCCTTTACTAAAGAACCCTTAAAGAACATTGTTAAGAAAGTAGTTTTACATTCACATTTGCAGCAGTTTGCAGACTCTCTAATTTACAGCAGCTTATAACTCTAAGAGGAAGGCTGCTCTAGTGTTAGACGTCTTTCCCAGAGACAGTTATTGGTGTAGCATGGTGTGAATACCAAGGTGGGGAACTGAACCCTGCTCTGCTGTGTTAGAGTTAGCAGTGGAACACACACTACCATAAAGCAGTCGTTTACAGGTTATTTTTGTTTTATTTTTTTGGCTGAAACCGAATACAGAACAAAATGAAACATGGCCAAAAGCCAAATACTGAACACATTTTTGCCACTTTTTCCCCATTACATAATTTAAATACTTTAATTTTTTTCAAGCAAACAACACTATTACCATATACTACAATCTAAATATGTGTTTATTGAACACAGAATATTTTTCTCATCCCAGCAGACTGAGGAACAAAGCTCACAGTGCTTAGAGTCTGTGTTGTCTGTGTTATAAATGACGGTGTTGGATTTCTAAACGCAGCGCGCGTATGATATGGTTACGTTGCTTTGCTAATGTTTTGTTTTTTACAACTATAAAACCTGTATACATTAACGTTAACTAGTTTAATCTACCTCCCTCTCCTCCCTCCTCGCCTCGCTCCTGCCATTTCAGATTACAGGCTTCCTGCAGGAGAGGGCTACCACCGCAAAAATGTGTGTCACAGAAACACTACGTCACTCTTCGGTATAAATGATTCTTTTCAGTTGCTGAACGTTTGGTGCGTCCCTGGTTAGTATCATCTTCCCTTCCTTCCCTCACTGGCTCTTCTTCACTGAGACAATGTCTGGTGAGCCATCGGTAACTAGTTCGTATTTCAATAGTGAGTGACATGTATATTAGCAACAGGAGTATTCACTGTCAGAACTGGGGGAGAGAGAGAGAGAGAGAGAACGCAGACATGAAAGAGAGGGAGGAGTGAGAATGAGGATGAAAGATACACAGGCATCTGTCATGTCCAACTCTGCTCATTTCCTAGTCACTTTGATGTACCAGATAAAGCCGTATCAAATATTAATTTCAGTCAGCCGACACGATAGGCAAAATCAGCAAACCTTTAACAGGGACCTCTCTCTCTCTCTCTCTCTCTCTCTCTCTCTCTTTGTGATGGATCGTGCTCATTTTCAGTCCTAAATGTGCCATTAATAACAAATGGAATTGACAAGGGTTGAGGAAAAGAAAGGAGGACATAATTGGACGAGGCTGGAGGCTGATGCAGGTGTACGTACATGTGTTGGAAGTGTAAAACATTATTAAAGGGTGTTTGATTTCAAAGGACGACAGTATTTGGGCCCTGGGACAGTGTCGGGAGTTCGTATGCAGGTCATTCCAAGCCAAATGACCTCTGCTGGGTCATGGTCAGGGGACAGTGCCCTCAGACCCATGAAACCAGAGCTGTTTCTCAGTACAAAGACTTGACTTGTGTTCTCTGGAAGAACAGTCTAGAGATGTCATCTCGTAAGGTCAAATTTGTGATGATTTCCAGGTCGTTCTCGTTGGAGAGTTATGAACCGATGTGTGCTTGTTATTTTCTGTGGATCAAGAACAACATCCGTTGTTTGTGTTTTTGAGTGTAGGAAGATAGCTTCGGCAGTGGAAGATGACATCAATCAAGAACACGAGAACATAAGAACACACACTGAGAAACAGCCCAGAGCTTTACACAGGACTAACACCAGTGTTCAGTTTTGTTAAGTGTTGTTAGTAATGGATAATTTATTTTTCTTTCATATTTTGGCTTAGTTTTTATTCATTGACAAAATGTGTAAAATATTTGATCACATTTCACATTATTATTTTCATTTAGTTTGCATCTAGTTTTGTTGTGAATTTTTGTTTTAGTTTATCTATCATATTTTCATTCATTCATTATTTGTAACCCTTATCCAGTTCAGGGTCGCGGTGGGTCCAGAGCCTACCTGGAAACATTGGGCACAAGGCGGTAATACACCCTGGAGGGGGCGCCAGTCCTTCAAAGGGCAACACAGACACACACACATTCACTCACACACTTTCGGAAACTTTTGAGTCACCAATCCACCTACCAACGTGTGTTTTTGGACTGTGAGAGGAAACCGGAGCACCCAGAGAAAACCCACGTGGACACAGGGAGAACACACCACACTCCTCACAGACAGTCACCCGGAGGAAACCCACGTGGACACAGGGAGAACACACCACACTCCTCACAGACAGTCACCCGGAGCGGGAATATCCATTAACACCTACCATACTGTCAGGATTCGCGGGGGGCGGACTGACAGAGATGGACACACAATCTAAAACACAATTAATTTTATTTACAAAAGAATATAACAAAACAAAACAGGCAACTACAGAAACAACAAGACATAGGAAATGAAATGAGGAAACGACAGAGACAGACAGACCGGACTAAGCAACATGACATGGAAATAATGGAAGTGAAACAACATGACCTAGGGGAATGATACGAGGAAGCAAAAACGAGGAACAACTGAGACAGACTAGACTTGGAAACTTGAAAGCTGAGAAACGAAACAATACAAATGACCGGCAAACAGGAAATGACACAGGGGAACTTAAATACCTGACACAGACAAGACACAACTGGAACACATAACGAGGGGGACGGAATACCAACGAGACTGATGAGGACGAGGGCGGAGACATGAACAACAACAAACAGAGCCATGTGCTAAGAGAGCACATGGCAGGGAAAACAGACATGACAGGACAAGGGCGTGACACATATTTTGTGCACAGGGGCATAATCATTTTTGGAATAGGATTCAGACACTGCTTGTTTACTGAGTCGTTCCTCAACGCTACAGAAAATACCTGCTCCAAACTACTAGAGCACACAACGCTTCTCTTTATGTCTCTGGAGCCTTGCCATTAGCACAGCCACTAGAGCCCAGTCCCAGGCAAAATTAAACAATAACATGTATCTCTATTATTGTGGATTTTTGATTTATAACATAATTTGAACCCAGCAGCTCTCCTTCACACTGTGTGAAAATGTCATAAAGAATGGACCAATAAAAATGCTCCAAAATGACTCTTTTAACATTGACTTCCCTGAAATTTAAGTTTGTTTTCTTCTGTAAAGTTACTCTTTTAGAGATAAAGGTTTTCAATGTTCATTTGTGCTTCAAAGGTGACACAGTCAATCATTTACACATCGTTTACATCATCTCTTCCACTCTGGATCATTTCCAAAAGCAACACAGAAGCCAGACAAGCCCTACAATCTACCCAAACTCATACTGATGATGAAGCTCCTTCCTGCACCTGCCCTTATGCCCCCTCTGCATCTCACACACCTGAGTTGGTTAGGATATGTCCCTGACGTTTGTGTTTGTGAGGAACTGTGAGGAACAGCGAGGGGCCAGTGTGTGTTGTACACACTGGTAGACACTGGTACTCATCTCAGAAATAGTGAAACGTAGTTTGCAAGTACATCACATACGTTCTTTAAACCAAAACATAAAGGATACTCCAAGGGTTCTTTACTAATGTCAGGGGTTGTATTTAGAACCACGAATTCTATATAGAGCCATTCATAGCTTAAAATGATTCTTCAGCTTGAAGAAGAATGTGTGTTTTAAGGTTCTATATAACACCTTGCATCACCAAAAAGGGGTCTTCTGTTATATCAAGCTCAACATTAGAGAACCGAAGAACCCTTTTTGTGCAGTCTAGTACCGTTTTATGTAGCGCTTCATAGAACAATAAACAACACACTCTCCATTGGTTTGCAGAAGTGTTCTGTTCTCTATATTAGTTCTCTCATGTTTCTAAAGAGTATGATTCATTTTAATAAATAACCTTTCAAATGACCATCTTACCCCTGGCTTCACCACTGCCTTCTTCGCACTAATGGAAGGGACTCTTTGCTGAGATTTGTGATGTAAGAAACCCTGGCTGTCTGAATCCACTGTGGATTTGTCTCCCAGCCTAAACACCACCTCACAGACGAGGTAAACAACTTAGTATTCAACAGACTTTGAGATGTGGATGTGATGGAATGACATGAAACCAACTTGGAAAAAAAGTTAGATGTAATGCAGGTTGATTAATACCAGTGTAATTACATGCAATAGCACATGCAAAGATATTAATCTTGACTTCTAGCCGTAAATAACAACGTTGCTTTGCTGCGGACGGTGATTTGTTGCCTTGCGTGGCTCTGTCAGGAATACTAACGCAATAAGCTGCAAGGCACGCTCCATCTTTGGATGCACCTAGACAGCATTAATCAGAGCCGTTAATTGCATTTTGTTGTCCTGCTCTCTTTATTATTTCTTTATTCTCGATCGTTCGGAGGAAGGTAATGCGCTGTGGCCATGTGCCGCCGCCTCCTCGGGGCGATCTGGCTCAGGAGGAACGCACTTCCCTTCCCTTCTGATTGCTCTGTAAATGATCTCTCCCATCTGAGTAATTAATCTGCCAAGGTGAAAGGAGCGCTTCAAAAGGACGGATGGGCGAACGGCGGGAGAAACTTTAAGGGTCTATTGCTGCTTTCCTTAAAAAATAAATAACACAGGACACAGCGGAATATATGTACTACCTCTTCCCTTATGTGTATCATGCACAACTCATTTCCAAATGCATTTGAACAGCGTTTATAGTGACTGATCCCTGCAGCTTCGGCTATGGCGTCTGAGCTGTGATATCAGCTTTAGGGAAAAGCATTAGTGACAGAACAGGATGCACCAGAGCAGCTGCCCATGAGCATAAATAATACTGACTAGTGCCCAGAGGAAACCCTGCAAATCTATGGTCTCTTGACATTTGCACAATATTGTAATTATTATTTTAGTTAATGAAACAATCAGATTCATTATTAAGTTAACAGATTGATTATGTTAATGATTATTACATTTTTTTTAATTATTAAGAAATAATAAAATCAAACTACGCATTCGTAAGAAACAGAGAGAGAGAGAGTGAGAGTGAGTGAAAGAGAGAAGGAGAGAAAGAGAGAGAGAAAGTGAGTGAGCGAGAGCGAGTGAGAGAGAGTGAACGAGAGAGAGGGAGAGAGAGGGAGAGAGAGCAAGAAAGAGAGAGAGAGAGAAAGAGAGAGAGGGCGAGAGAGAAAGAGAGAAAGAGAGAGAGAGAGAGAGAGAGAGAGAGGGTGAGTGAAAGAGAGAGAGTGAGAGAAAGAGAGAGAGAGAGAGAGAGAGAGAGAGAGAGAGTGTGAGAGAGAGAGACTTGACTTTCATTTCACTTTATTTAACAAAAAAAATAGATATCAATCTAACAAACCCTCAGTCCACGTAAGAAAACAAAACACACACACACATACACACCATCACAGTAGCTGATCAGCACACCACGTGATCAAACAAACTGAACAGAAATATATAATGTCCTTCAGATTCAAACACATCAGTCTCTCATCAGTCCCCACTCTGTTTCCTCTGACACAAGTCTCTGACAAAGTCTGTGTAAAAACCCAAAGAGGACAGTCAGGTGTGAGCAGTCAGTAGAGAGGCAATGGACAGGCTCCAGCTGAGAGCCACACCGCTGTCCTGTCTCCACTTCCTGGACAGTACTCTTACTGGCGGCTGTAGCCCATATCTGGTGCACCGCTATGAGGATTCCATTCTCTTAGAGACTGTTGACCTGAACAGAACCCTCCTCCCGGGTCCGGCAGTGCTCCAACCACACGAACAGTCCCCACCGTGCTGCATGCGCTGTTCACACTCTCCACATCCATGGACATATTCATCTTCAACAGTCCCCTCAGTGTTCACAGGGAAAAGTACATCGCCCAAAAGTGGTAGACACCAGAGACACAGATGTGCCAGAGAAACCTACACATCAGGAGTAGTCAGACTTTTCCGAGACACTCATCGTGGGTGTGTTCACAGATGCAGTACTAACATTAACATTACTGACACTTCTGTTAAGGGTTACATTCATTGAGACATCAGACCCATCACCATCTACCCCCTCCCCACCTGCAGAACTGACGGGTTCAGGCCTGCTCTCAGGCCCCGAGTCCTCAGCTACCCCCCCACCTCTGTCCCCTACCTGCTGCCCCCCATTAAACCACTCTGCTGAGGCCCATCACCCTCCTGCTGCTCTTTTCTGTGTGGGAAGCCGAACAGTTTATGGCCGATGTCTCATCACTCAAAGCAGCGGAGTCTTTCCGTACTCGCGAACACTATGTACGAGCCCTCCCCATGTTTAACCCTGAAACTCACGTCAATGTACTGATCACGGTTATTTAGAAACATGAAAACCTGTCTACAAAAAGACAGAACATGTTTAACAGCTGCAGTTTTACAGCTGAGAGGAATCATACTCATGGCACCGGTGAATTTACCAAACTGAGCCAGTTCTCTCATAATCGCGTCATTCTCAATGAACAGTGGAAAGTTTGATACAACAACGCGGGTCGCGGGTGCACGCAGAGGGCTGACCGGCACCAGCACTCCCCTCATCCTGATCCCTGACTCGATCAGGCTTCTCACACAGCTCTCCTTCTCCAAAGACACCACCACAGCTCTGTTCATGCGAGAAGCTGAGTCAATATTCTCACATTCTACCTGCTCCCTGACTGCTAACAGAACTTCCTCCACCGTCGCCCCACTCTCCAGGACACACCTGATGCCATGGCGGAGAGACAGCGTCTCCACGCCAGCCTCAGAGGCCATGACGCCAGCTTCAAACCCTACACCACAGGCCAAAAACAGTTCAGCACCAAGAACATCACTATGCTCTCATAAAGAGAAATAAAATAAAAGAATAGAAAAAAGAAAATCAAAAGTGGGCAAAACGCCAGAAAACTCTGATAATCTGTGCGCACGCGCAGAGAGAGAGAGAGAGGGGTGAGTGAGAGTGAGAGAGTGTGTGTGTGTGTGTGTGTGTGACAGAGAGAGAGGGAGAGAGTGTGTGTGTGTGTGAGAGAGCGCATGTGATAGAGAGAGAGAGGGAGAGAGAAAGAGAGGGAGAGAGTGTGTGTGTGAGAGAGCGCATGTGATAGAGAGAGAGAGGGAGAGAGAAAGAGAGAGAGGGTGAGTGAGAGTGAGAGTGTGTGAGAGAGTGACAGAGTGAGTGAGAGAGAAATTGAAATTGAATGAGAGTGTGTGTGAGAGAGAGAGAGAGTGAGAGTGAGAGTAAGTGAGAGAGAAATTGAAATTGAATGAGAGAGAGAGAAAGACACTCACAAAATCATGCACTTCACCTCATCCCTATTGAACCCCAATTCAATAATTTATATAAAGAGCTTCACATATATTTTTATTTGTTAATTACAGAGATGAAATAATTAGAATAATGTTATTTGTTTTGTAATTATAGATTTAATATAGTGCTTGCTGTTTATTTATTTTCCTGTTGTTTGTGATTGCTATTATAATAATGCATTGGTAAAAATTTACATCACACATATATGCTAAAAAAATAGGGAGGGGAGAGAGCGAGAGATAGAGAGAGAGAGAGAAAGAGAGAGAGAGAGAGAGAGAGACCTTGATAAACTGTGTTTTCTACAAATGTAACAGTGATTGGAATTCGATTAAATTGAGCGATACTTCTGGAAAGAAAGAGTGAATTACAACTGCAAGTGTGTCCTTAATCAGATCGGCTCTGCGGCAGTAATGCAATCTCGCACGGCTGAGAAAGAGAGAGAGGGAGGGAGAGAAAGAGAAGGCAATCAGGGAATGAGCATCTCTCGACTGTTGTAATTTGAAAGGATGTATCTTATTCTCTCTCTCTCTCTCTCTCTCTCTCTCTCTCTCTCTCTCTCTCTCTCTCTCTCTCTCTCCCCCCCCTCTCCCACCCTCCAGGTTGCTTGGAGGTGCCAGAATGATGAATGAAAAGCAGACACAACAACAGTCAATTACAGCTGCCTCGTGATTAACTTAAACTAATTAAGCGCTCTGGATAATGTGTGGAAATGAAACTCCAGCCACTGTGCAGACGGAGCAAAGTCCCCCAGCTGAGCCCCTTATCCCCAAGACCACAGCAGCATCCTCATCCCCACGCTGTCGACTCACACAACAGGCCTGTCACTGGGAATTCAGGCTGGAAAACACTGCCAGGTCATTCCCAACAACATTCAGCACAATACGCAGTGTGAGGGATAAGTTCTCCGCCGTAGGCGCGATGCAAATGTGGCCCACCTACTCACAAAGTCCTGCAGTGTGATGCTTAATGTATTACTACTGAAGAAAATGGAGAAGACTCCCCCCACATTGTGTGATTGATTGTTTATACTCACGGTGTCATAGTGGTGGATCATCACACTTGAAAAGAAACAGAAAATGTGCAGCTAGCACATCACTATAGCTCAACACGACAGTTCCATTGCATCATATAGCAGATGTAGTGTCTAATATGGTCTGTGTAATGGGGGGATCATTTGGATATCTGAGATTTGCCCATTAATCCGAATTCTCCAGGCCTCATTGTGTGGGTCACTATCCTGGTCCTCATTTGGCTCACTGTCCAAATTACAAAGCCCCTGACTCTAAAAGGTACGGCATGAAAACAGTTTGAAGAGTGTAATTTGCTTCAGATGACCTTGCGGTGGAAAATGTCCCTCATTCCAGACAGAGGACGTCTCACTCAAGGTCTGAGAAGTGGGCCATGAGCGCAGTAAAGCTCTTGATTTATAACCATCTCCATGAGCTCACCGGCGCTGTATTAAATCAGAGAATACTAATCACCCCTCATTGTCTCTAATAGAGAAGCAAAGCCATGCTATTCCTGCAGCGTGTTTCAAAGAGGTTGGGGTGGGGGATGTGACACTACTGTTAATGCCCACTTTCTTCACTCTGTTAGCTTCCAGACTCTGAAGATTTGCTGGTTTATCAAAGCACCATTTGCTCAAAGGCTATAACAGGGGGTTTGCTGTCTTTTGGCTGTGAGGATTTGACTGCTTTCAGCTTATTCAGAGAATTATGACACTTTTCCAATGCATGGTCTCTACCCTACTGAATTCAACTCGTCTTTTCTTCTCCTCCACCAGGTGAATCAGGTGCTGGTTCTGGAAGCCAGTTCTTGTTTAGTGGCTGTTCTCTCGTGGTTCAGAACGAGTTGAGTAGGGACTAAACCGTGGCGTGTAAACCTTGCAGAGCGCTGATTGTCCAGAGAGAGTTGTCACTCTACGCCACACAACGCAGATGACCAGCACCAACTCTCCATCTGTAAAATCTCCAGCTGCAGCAGAGATCACGTTTGTTTTTATCCGACTCACGATGGCAGCTCATAAAATTAAGCCGTGGTCTTTTGAAGAGGTTCAAACGCTCCTTGGATCGGTGGCCGACAACGCTGCAACAAGGAAGGAACAAACTCTACTGATCTGTCTGAACTGATGACGGAGCTGTGTTTAGTCCCAAACATGAATAAACAACTCTAACATTGTTGTGGTTTCCCAAGCTCACTATTCCCGTTTGAGATGGGGTTTTGAGATGAGGTTTAGAGATGACACTGGATACTTTTTTTGGGGGGGAGCTGTGGGAATGAAAGAGCAACCAGGGACCAAATAGAAAGCGTAGAGTCTAGCGGAGACGGGATCGTACAGCCCCCAGTTCACAGCCAAGTCAAGTCTCTTACTGCAGTCAGAAAGTGCAGTGAGTGCACTCTAGTCCCATGGTGAGAATGCCCTGGCTTCAGTCTCCCCCACTGTGTGGCTCACAACTGCCCATTCCTATACAAGGTCTGTTGGCCATTTCTGATCCAGTGGAAAATTCCATAGTGCATTCTTTCATACATTTGTTCATCCATCCGTCTTCTGGCCCAATCATCCTGTTTATGGTCACAGTGAGTCCAGGGCCTATCTGGAATCAATGGGTTCAAAGAAGCGACACAACTTACACAAGGTTCTAGTGCATCACACACTCACCCAGTCACACACACACTCACACCTGTGGACAATTTCACACACTCACCAGTCACTCAGACACACACACAGCTGTGGATATGACAGTTTCACACACTCCTCCAGTCACTCACACTCATGCCTGTGGACAGTTTGTCATTTCACCTACCAACATGTGTTTTTGACCTGTAGATGTAAACCCACACAGACAAGGAGCAAACGCACCATTCTCCTCATAGACAGTGGCCTGAGCTGCTTTTAGCGTGCTCCCTGGAACAGTGCAGCTTTTAAACTTCACTTCATGGATAATGTCCTGCCTCCATAAAAACTGAATATCACCTTGAGACAAAACTAAAGCCAGCACTGACTGATCTGGAGACAGCGAGAACAGGCCTCGCCCACCGCCTGTGTGCTGTGGTATTGTCAGGGATCAGATGCCGGCACATGACGACAGTTGCATGACCGCTCTCAGCTGTGTACACAAACTGGCGGGAGTGATCCCCCCACAACCCCATTGCAAACACTCGCGCATTCACAAACAAAACCAAAACAGCGCAATCTGGAGATTAAGAGGCCACCCAGATTACAAGGTTTGTACATCAAATCAATCCGTGCTGTGCAAACGTGGCTGTCCTTGTGTTGATTGCACATGAGGGATGTAGGGTAAAGTCTGGGAGGATGTTAGAAGCTTTTACTGAGCCATGTTTGAGCCCAAACTTGAATAGAGCCTGGCTATGTATAGGGTGAATTATATTTAACCACTTGCCTCTATCACTTATCCCTACCCCTCTGTTTTGCCTAAGGTTGGGTGCCACAGTTCTTGTTGGGATGGAGGAGTAGAGGCAACGTTTTAGAGCTATATACCCTTTGAAACTGAGGTTTTTCAGAGTCACACTCCAAAAAGAAGGATATGACACCTTGTGAATCACTAGAGAGACTGCCTGCGCAAGAGGATGTTTGGGTACCTGTTTATTTTGTGTAACTGTTAATATTCAATTTCCTTTTCTTGCATCCCATCCAAGGACCATGTACCAGGGTTTGAAAACACTGCACTAAGCTAGACCTTCTGCCATCTATTATTTATTTCACCATCAAGTAATCGGTTCGTATTTTTGAGTGACCAATCAAGGCACTTGACTTGGCATTACAGTCATACTTGCCTTGACCATGAGGTGAGTGTATTCCCTGTAATGAACTGTGACCCTGTCCAGGGTGTGTCCCTGCTTTGCTCCCAAAAATACCAGGTAGGATCTGGACCTACCATAACCCTGATCAGAATGAAGTAGGTACAGAAGATGTATAAATGAAGGAAGGCATGATCTTGTTGCTCTGGA